>NC_043970.1:49363100-49593100 GCF_902148855.1 Sphaeramia orbicularis | reverse complement strand
TCGGGTGACAACTTCTCCCATTCTTCTTTAATAGTATCTTTAAGAAAGTCGACATTGCTGTGTGATGTTCTATTGGTAGCATGTTCTAAAACGCCCCAAATAGCAGAATCCAGAGGGTTTAGATCTGGGCTAGAAGGCGGCCATAAACATGATTCCCAAAAATTGCTAAAGTTGGATTTGTTGCTTTTGTCAACAAGTGTTTTGGTGTTCTTGTGTAAGATTTTAACTTCAAATCCTATTTTACTGCATTTCTAACGGTCTTGTTGTCTACCTCAAGTTCAGTTGCCATTTTTCTCATGGATTTGGTTGGATCCTTTAGGATTTTGGATTTGAGAGCTTTAATAAAAGCTTTGGTACGTTTTTTGTTGCTTCCTCCACTTCCAGACTTTCTCGTAATAGTTTTGCTCATAGTCATTCTCTTCTTTCCATTATAAACAGTCTTTATGGACACTCCAACTATTTTTGAAATCTCCTTTGGTGTGACGAGTGCATTCAGCAAATCACACACTCTTTGAAGTTTGCTTTCCTGATTACTCATATGGGCAAAAGTTTCTGAAAAGGTATGGATAATAGTGTTAGGTATGATTATGACATCAATATATGTTTGGTTTCAAAACAATTGACGTAGTGCCTGCTGAGAAAAAACAACTAAATGTTCATTGTAAATTGTGCTTCCCCACCCTGTATATATTGTGTGAAAACTATGAATTAAAACATTTCTAATGCTGTGCTGAGCCGCATTATGTAATAAATTCCCATTATGTAATAAAAGTTCAAAATGTAATAAGAATGTCACATCATCTTGTAATAAAGCCGCATTCTGTAATAAACTGATGCATTTTGTAATAAACTACCTCAACGCAGTACGTAGTAAGTTATTACGATTTGAGAAATTTATTACAAAATGCACTTGACACATTTTTATTTTCAGGAAAATGGACTGGAGCTGATCTCTGTGACATAAATGGATAAAAGACACAATAAATATTTGCTGTTCAATCTGAGGGTGTCAAGGAACATTTTTCCAAGATCATAAGATACTGTATCAGACACAACTGACACGGCAATAGAATAACAATGTGCGAAATTCAACTTTAAACTGTGTGGTTAAAGTTTGGATTCCATTACCTGTAGCTCCTGTGACTAATTTCTTCTAAATTGTTCTGAAATTATGTTAATTTGGATTGTTATTACATAATGAACCATGTTATTACATTTTTTAAAAAATAAAAATGTCGAGTGCATTTTTTAATAAATTTCTCAAATTATAATAACTTATTACATAATGTGAAAAAATGTACTATATAATGCGTTGGTGTAGTTTATAACAAAATGCGTCAGTTTATTACATAATGCGGCTTTATTACAAGATGACGTGACATTCTTATTACATTTTAAACTTTTATTACGTAACGGGAGTTTATTACATAATGCGGCTCAACATGGCTGCTAAACTGTTGTTTTCTCACATTTTAACATATTCTAATGCTAGTTATTACTCACTTCATGGAGATAATATGCAAAAAAAAAAGAAAAAAAAAACAAACTTTTATTAATGACTGTCTAATAACAATAACAAACAATTGATTTACACTCAAACAAGTCACTGCAGATCAGGTTTATCAAGAACAGCAAAGTTACAGTAATGGTGTGAATGTCAGTGTATGAGATGATGCATGAGCGTCCACTGTGTTGGCTGGTATGGAACTAAAACAACAAAATCCATGAATATACCCTCCTGAGACCCAGTAAGGAAACATTTTCACCATTTTACAATAAATAATTGCCTTATTTGGAAACAGCATGAAACCGACCACGATGAACATTTGACAGAAAAACACAACCACAGTGCTTCAGTTTCAGCTTCAGTTTGTCGTGTCTTTTATGGATTAGGATTGTCTCTCTCACCTCACCATATATTTTTTTTCATTAGTACGTTTTTATTTATTTATTTATTTATTTATTTATCAATTACTAGAAATTTTAGGCGACCCCATGGATAAAAACACTGCATTATAACCTTGATTCTAACTTTATGTGTAACGATGTAGATTCTATTGCATCATGCTGAGCTTTCAGGTAATAGGATTTTTTAAAAAGAGGACTATATTTTTACATTTTCTATCAATTACTAGAAATTTCAGGCGACCCCATTTAAATTCCAGGCGACTCCATGTGGGGTCCCGACCCCAAGGTTGAAAAACACTGTCCTAAGGCGCTCGCAGGTGTTCACTATCGCCCTCTGGTGGTGGAACAAAACAACATGCTGCAAAAATGTCATTTGAAAATCTGTCTGAAGTACACTGGTCAACATTTACTAGGGATCAGGACTATAACTTTGCTATATTCAGGGGTGTAATTCTGGAAACTTGACAGTTTATTTTCCCGGTGGAGTACAGCCTGCGGATGCGGATGGTGGCCACACACATTACTGACATCACACCGTATGTGTTTCAGAACATTCTGAGTGGTTTCAGTGAAAACAAAATTGGAAGAGTAATTGTTGTGAACTCTAATTTCTAGGGTTGTATCACCCTTTTACCTGAAAGTGCAATAAAAATTTGTTTTTTTTTACCTTTTGGTCCATTTTTCTTTACATGACTAGCCAAAGTACACACATAATATATGAAGTCACCCAAAATATTATACAACATCAATTATTGTGCAAATATAAAACTGATCCCTAGCAAATGTTGAATGAATGAATGTTTATTTCAGTTAAATACAAAATACAAAACACCTCCATATTAAAAAAACAAACATAAAATTAACACATTTTGTAACTGAAAAAGGAAGAAGCTGAAGCCGGAGGCTTATTTCTGCTTCTCCTATTCACATCCTTAGTCCATGTCCACACCTGAAGTTGCAGCAGATAAATACTTAAACTTAAATTATACTACATTCAGTGTAATAAGTTATTTTGTAATCATATTACTTTCATAGCCCTTCATAATTTGACCAATTAAATTCTTTTTGAAACTCAACAGTGAGCGACACAGTTTCACTTCATCCTTCAGTTCGTTCCATAGCGTGACACCAATAACTGAAACACTGTGATATTTAACGTTTGTTCTTACTTTACATTTTTCAAACACAAACATCCCTCTTAAATTATAATGTCCTTCTCTTAACTTAAAAATTTTCTGAGTACAAAAAGGAAGGTTTTTTATTTTTAACGCGAAACATAAATTCCATTGTTTTTAAATATACAATGTCAAGAAATTTTAATAAACCAGATTCTACAAAAAGTGGATTATTTGATTGGAGATAACCAGCTTTGTTTATGACTCTAATAGCTTTTTTTTGGAGTTTAATTATTGGGTCTAAATTAGTTTTATACACATTGCCCCATATTTCCACACAGTATGACATATATGGCATTACAAGTGAACAGTACAACATATGCAAACATTTTTTGCTTAACAAGTCCCGAGTTTTATAAAGAATCGCAACAGCTTTGGACGTTTTGCGTTTGATATATTCTATTTGTGGTTTCCAACAGAGTTTATGGTCAATAATCACTCCCAAAAATTTTGTTTCATACACCCTTTCAATTTCAATTTCATTAATTTTCAGTTTTATATCATCATTTCCCCTAGCACCACCAAAAACCATACATTTGGTTTTATCTTCATTAAGTGATAACTTATTAACATCAAACCATTTTTTTTAACTTGCTCAATTCCTTTTCCACAGTTTCTAATATTTGTTTCATATTTACTGTTGACTAGTATATTTTATTTAATTGCCGATACATTAGTAAGTGCTCGCCGCAGACTAAAATCTGCTCTCATCCGTTAATTTTATAAAACCACACAATAAGACAGGATTTCATCCAAATATAGAAACTTTTATTTTACAATCTCAGCAAAAATATCATACGTTTCCACTTTAATTGTACAGTTTGTTAAATATCTAAATACACCTTTACAGTTGCAATGTCAGTAGAAAAAAATATCGGATATTTTTTATGAGATAAAATACAAAATGTACACTTCCCTACACATCAAAATTGCACACACATGTACACAACATTGTGTGATCGGCCCACGCTGGTCTTCGACATTAAAAAACCTTCGAAAATAAGATGTCTTTACGCGGAACGTCTAAATTGAACCCTAATGGAACACAAATGTGACTTTACAGAAACTAAAGGGACAGTACGTTCACAGTCACCTTATTCCAGTTGATGAATAAAACACTTGAATTCCATTTGTTACAGTTTTACGAAGGAGTATGTGTAGAGATTGCACAGTATTTTAGTGGATTTATAAAACTTTACCACAGTGGAAAAATCTGGAAATAAAATAAATGTAAATTGATAAAAACAAATACTTTTAATTCGACCCATTTGATGCAATAAAACAAACTTTAAATGTGCAATGAAAGGTACAATGTACTCAGATTAAAAAAATAATAATAATAAAAATCACAAACATATTCCAGCAATTTATTTAAAGTGATACAGTCGGCAACGTTTGAGACACTTTCACCACTGACTTTTCATTTTAATACTTAACCTTGTAGTTTATGTTGAAGTGGTAAAGGAGAATATGTGTTAAGTATAATAGAAACACAAGGAATATTTAGATTACATCATGTTTAACTCCTAAAGACCCAGCGCTACTTTAGTGTCAGTTCCCAAATACATTTTTTCTCTAAATTCAATCTTTTAAGTGATTCATCGACATTTATTCTAATATTATCCTCTGTGTTTTGCATTTTTTCAGTGTAAATCATGTATTTTTCCTTATATTTAATTCAGTGATCAGAGGAAATTCAAAGGTTACAGAGAAAACTGAAGAAAAAGTGACTTTTTCAGCAAAATATATCAATGAATGAATGTAAAAACAAGCGTCTCCATCCACTGTCATTGATCCAACTCCATGGGTTTTACTGGTGAACCAATGTTGGAGAAGATGACAGTGTTTCCATGGTAACTACGGAGCCTCTGAACGTCCAAATGGGTCATGTCTGATGACCATGAAAAGACGACAAACTGTATTTTACACCAATTATTTACACGTATTGATAGAATTAACCCATAAAGACCCAAATATACGCCAGTGACCAAAAGTATCTACTCATCTGTTGATCCATTAATTCTATCAGTTGAACCGAAACATGCACTATATGGACAAAAGTATTGGGACGCGTTGAATTCAGGTGTTTCTGGGATACAAAACAACTACTATTGTCATAATATAGTTTTATACTGTGATAAATATCATTGCGTTGGTTAGTTTGGTTCAGATTACACTGGGTTACAAAAAAATGTTTTTTGCAAGTTGTCTAGGTTTTTTCAACTGAATTAGGACCATTTTGCACCGCTAAATCCAAAAATAACATCTGTTTTTCTCAATCAGGTCAGGTTTTTTTGCTAATTTGATTTTGAAAAATTTGATCTTCTCACAAAATTGATTACATTTTTGTGACTTTATCAGTTGATTTTTTATATAGTTCTCACCCAAAATAGGTTTTAAGAGAAAAAAAAAATCATTATTTAACAGGATTCCTGTTAGGTACAATGGTGTATTCACCGCAGATGTAGCAGAATACGTCAGGCTTATTTTTGCAAGATCTTCTAGTCGAAGCCATTTCATTCACCTGTAATATTAAAAAAACCATTAATCATAAATTGGCAAAAGTAAAATCTTCAGAACTCGTTTATTGCAAGAAATATGAAAGAATTTTGTATCATATGATGTGAAAATGCCCATAAATGTAAGCAAAAATGTTAAAAAGCCAATATGTAGCATAGTTCAGAGAGTTGACCTGATTGAGCAAAATTAATGTGATTTTTGGATTCAGCACACCAAAATTATCCTAAATCAGCTCAAAAAACTTAAACAATACATTTGTTGTTGACCAGTGTAATTATCTTTGCTTCCAAAATGCCTCAGCGATAGTTTTTACTGAATTTCTCTCAACATTTTTCTTTTTTTAGACACAAATATTTATTTTGACTAATGTCATTTTCTCATTAATTCATAGAATGTCAAGTTTACACACCTTGGCTGGAAAACTACATCCAGCTAGTGTAGTAGTAGTAGTAGTAGTAGTAGTAGTAGTAGTAGTAGTAATTTATAGGTCCATTTAACAGAACATGATGCATACATACATACAGTTTGGATTTCTGTATTAAAGATGGGCGAAAAGACGTAGGCAGATGCAACAGGTTATTGATGCCGACCTTATCTACAAGAAGGAAAGTTGCAGAAACAACACAAGATAAGATGGTACAGTTTTAAACAATAATACAGATAAATAATATAATCTAAGCAAAATCGTAGACTTACACTGATAATTGGCTTAGTTTATCCTGATATTTTATATTTATTGAATACCTTAGTATTAAACATCCTTTTAAATGTGGTGACTGATGTGCATGTTTTTAATTCTTTATCGAGGTAATTCCACAATGCATGTAAATAATTGGTGTAAAACAGTTTGTCGTCTTTTCACGGTATTCAGACATGACCCATTTGGACGTTCACAGGCTCCGTAGTTACCATGGAAACACTGTCATCTTCTCCAACATTGATTCACCAGTAAAACCCATGGAGTTGGATCAGTGACAGTGGATGGAAACACTGGGTTTATGTTCAGTTAATGAGAGATTGGACTGAAAAAGTCACTTTTGCTCAAGTGTTCATTGTTTTTGGTATAATAACCCTCAAACACAGCATGATGATTAAAGTACATAAATAAATATGGGAAAATACCTGATTTTCACTGAAAAAAATAAGCAAAATGGAGAGAATAATATTAGAATAAATGCTGCTAAATCACTTAAGAAATGTTAAATAGAGAAAAAAAAAATGATTTGGGAACTGCCACAAAAGTAACACTGGGTCTTTATGGGTTAAGCTAAAAACTTCAGCCTGAGATCATTTATAAATAGTGATTCAGTGACACAGTTTGTCCACTAGAGGGAGCTGACAACGTATTTCCAAAGGTGTAAAATGTTCTAAATAGGACATTTTAAACCGTGTCCACACAAGTTTATGTATTAGTGATTAAAAATGAAAGGTTGCTGTGTTTTATAAGTAGCTGCCGTCCGTTTTTACAAACCACAAATACGAATGACAGGCCGAAAATGCTGCTGGACACAAGAAATGTCACAATTTGTTGGATTAACAGTGTTCTGACTGTGGATGGAGTCAGTGGTATCATGATGAAAACCGATCCAACAAAGACAGAATCAGATGTAATTCAGTTTCATGTTAAATGAGCGATGGGTGATAGTGACTGGGGTCGGACACATGAGACCTCAGTTTAGTTCAGGGGTCACATTCAGTCCAGTATGAGCTGAAGTGGGTCAGACCAGTAAAATAATAACAGTAAAAAAAGTAAAATGACTTGATGGAAAGGTTTACATCTACAAAGTTTCCTGAAACATGAAACGACCTGAAATGTCTTAAGAAAAACGTGTGCAATTTTAACAGTATTCTGCCTCAGTTTATCATTATCATATACAGGGGTTGGACAAAATAATGGAAACACCTTAAAAAATCAACAAAATATAATTTAATATGGTGTAGGTCCGCCTTTTGCGGCAATTACAGCCTCAATTCTCCGAGGTATTGATTCGTACAACTTGTGAATTGTTTCCAAAGGAATTTTAAGCCATTCTTCAGTTAGAATACCCTCCAACTCTTTTAGAGACGATGGCGGTGGAAATCGACGTCTTACTTGAATCTCTAAAACTGACCATAAATGCTCAATAATGTTGAGGTCTGGGGACTGTGCCGGCCATACGAGATGCTCAACTTCATTAGAATGTTCCTCATGCCATTCTTTAACAATTCTAGCTGTATGGATTGGGGCATTATCATCTTGAGGTGAAGGTGTTTCCATTATTTTGTCCAACCCCTGTATTTGTGTATATTACAACTTTCAGATCACAGTGGATCTACAAACACACAAAACATTTAAAAACCGGTTTAATATTGTTGAAATTGCACTTATTTTTCTTGAGTCATTTCAGGTTGTTCATATTTGTTCAGGTTATTCACATTATTTGTAAAAGGATAATTTTTGTTGGAAATGTAAGCGTTTTCATGTAATTTTATTTACGTTTTATTTACCGAAGAGGCAAGGGGTATTGTTTTTGGTTTGTTAACACTAGCAGCAAAACTATTGGTTAAATTCATACCAAACTGGGTTTATAGATTACCAGTCACCCAGGATAGACGTGATTACATTTTGGTAAACATAGGTCAAACTTTCAATTTTTTATGACTTTCTTAAATCTTTTTTTTTCCCCATTTACTTATAATGGGCAAAATTTTACATGTCTGTAGCAGCAAAACTATTGGTTGAATTCATACCAAATTGGGTTTATAGATTGCCAGTGACTCAGAATAAATGTGGTTACATTTTGGGGAAAGTAGGTCAAAGTTACAATTTTTTATGTTTTTTTTTTATCTTTTTTTTTTCTCATTTACTTATGGGTGAAATTTCAAATGTCTATAAAAACATCAATTCTGTTTTAATTTACTTCACACTTGGTACATATACAGAGGCAACTGATATCCTGACATCAGCACATGATGACATCAGCTGGATCGACGCCAAAATAAGCTACAGTATGTGCGAGGGGCGGGGCTTGTTGTGCCTGGAACCACTTGTTTTGATATATTAATATTTTACTGGTCTGACTCACCTGAGATTGCATTAGTCCGTATGTGAAACCTGAACTAAAATGATTCTGACACGTTTTGATTGTTAATATTTTCAGTGTGATTATTTGTATCTCATGGGTGTTGAGCCGCATTATGTAATAAATTCCCATTATGTAATAAAAGTTCAAAATGTAATAAGAATGTCACGTCATTTTGTAATAAAGCCGCATTATGTAATAAACTGACGCATTTTGTAATAAACTACGTCAACGCATTATATAGTAAATTTTTCCACATTATGTAGTAAGTTATTACAGTTTGAGAAATTTATTACAAAATGCACTTGACATGTTTTTATTTTTTAATAACATGGTTCATTATGTAATAACAATCCAAATTAATATAATTTCAGAGCAATTTAGAAGAAATTAGTCACAGGAACTACAGGTAATGGAATCAGAACTTTAAGCACACAGTTTAAAGATGAACATAAAAATGTGTCAAGTGCATTTTATAATAAATTTCTCAAATTGTAATAACTTACTACATAATGTGAAAAAATTTACTACATAATGCATTGAGGTAGTTTATTACAAAATGCATCAGTTTATTACATAATGCGGCTTTATTACAAGATGACATGACATTCTTATTACATTTTGAACTTTTATTACATAATGGGAATTTATTACATAATGCGGCTCAACACAGTATGTTTGACGCCTATGACATTCACATTATCTTGTTCATGAGTGTAACCTGTGAAGAAATGCTAATTATTAAAGAAAAAAAAAAGAAATTTGATGGAAGACCGCATTAATATAGCACAATATATGAAGTGCTTCAAAAACAGATGTCCAAATTAAATCTCTCAGCTTTAGTTTGACAAATTTTTGAAGCAAAAAAAAAAAAAAAAACTCCTGTTCCTCCAATCACAGCTCAGGACGTTGTTACTATGTGAAATCGAACACGTTTATTACAATATAAACCAAGAAAAATAATGATATTTGTTGTGTTTATAAGACTAGTGACGCCAACTCGCAAACATTAGTATTTTCTTTTGCAGATTTTCTGTAAATTCTTCCTGTGAAAACATGATCAGCTGTGTTTCCAAGTCTCCAAAGTTAAAGATCGTAAATTGCCAGAGTAGAATTTGTATATTGAATTATTGTTAAAGTGGGTGTAGCTTTGAAAAACCGTGACAAATACATAAATACTGACTGAAATACAGATTGGTTTTTTTTCCCAGTTTATGTAGATAATTAGTGCATATTTGTGTTTATGAGGCCTAATTGATTCAGAAAAGTCAGGGTGAAGCAAACTTTCCCCATAAAAAATACATTTTCTTTTCTAAATACAGACATAAGCTAAACAGTTCACATCTCAAATACTGCTGATAAATACTTCAGATAAATACCAGTGTCTTTCTTCCTTAAATTCCACCCCAGAACGTTGCCTTGTGTATCACTTTGTACAAAACTTGGTCCTTAAAGTACAGTGTTCATTTAATAATCCTTCACCAAGGAGTCACATGATCTGATTACACCACCGATCCAAACACCATCAACACTGGGAAGTCTACGTAAAAATGTCAAAATAAGCTGCAAACCCGTCCGGTGGTCCCATTTCCCCTTAACTCTGACCATATGAGGCGTTTCAGAGGTCAGGTGCAAAGAAAGGATGACTTGAATACAAAAATGGGGAGTGCAAATTCAGGACTTTTTCATTTTAGACTCAGGCTACGTTCAGACAGCAGGTCTTAATGCACTATTCAGATACGATTTTTTTGTGTGCTCGTGCATATTACACATTAAATGCGACTTCTGTCAGTTTTGAGTATGAACTGAATGCGACCCTGAAGTGACCCGCATGCGCAAAACAGGTCCTGACGTAATACGTGACCACGCGGAGACGCACTGTGTTTATAGACGCAAGTATGGAGGGACGCAGAATTGTGACGTTTATCGCATTTCAATGACATAAAAGTCAGATAAATGCGACCTGGCTGTTCAGACATTGCAAAATATCACACACGTATCAGATTTAGGACCACATATGAAAGTGGCCTGGGTCAGGTTTGTGCTGGTCAAACTGTCTTTAAAGGTGAAGACACACCAGCCCGACTGCCGATGCTCACCAGAAAAGGTAGCCAGACTAATGAGTCGGCTCCCGTCTCCCCGGCACGGTCAAAAAAGTGTGAAGAACACACCAAATCGACTTCTGACTTCAGCGTACGTTCTGCGATTGCACGAGACATAAAACCGTTGAGAAACCTTATGCAGATAATTAGTGCATATTTGTGTTTATGAGGCCTAACTGATTCAGAAAAGTCAGGGTGAAGTAAACTGTCCACATAAAAAAATACATTTTCTTTTCTAAACGCAGACATAAACGAAAACGTTCACATCTCAAATACTGCTGATAAATACCAGTGTCTTTCCTACTTCAGTCTGCCCCAAAATGTTGCATTGTGTATCACTGTGTACAAAACTTGGTTGTACGAGACATAAAATTGGAAAATGACGGAACATCTCTCTAAACCCAGAGCTCGTTGTCGTCAGTCGTTGTTGTCAGCAGAGTTTTGAGTAGTCCAGAAGGGTTGTGGTTGTACTCATTGAACAGATGGTTGGTAATAAGAAGATACTGGTATTGTCAGCTCTTGGTCTTCTTCTTGTGGAAGAAGAAAGATTTCACAGGCAAAAACTGAGGAGAAATTGCACTATGCTAACAGTGTTCATGTCATGGAATGAATGAAGTCCATATGACACTGACTGGCACTCATTCAGATACAATATGAGCAGTTCATGGCCTATTATTAGGGCTGGGTACAAAAAAAAATCAATTTAATTGATCTTAGATCGATTTCATTTTAATTTTGCGTATTTGATTAACAGTGGATTAGATTGATTTTTCAGAGCAGGATCGGGAGTACGCAGAAGCACGACCAGCTCCGTCTGGTCTTGGTGTCGCTCGTGACGGCTCAAGCAGGAAAAAACGCAGAGGAAGGGTGGGGAAAACCCCTCTGCTGAAGGTCCACCAGGCCTCAAACTGGAACCCATAGTGTGAAGGAACTGAGCGCCCGGAGGTTCTCCGAGGCGAGTCGCCGAAGCCGGTCGTTCTTGGAATAATAACTTAGATCCATACTATCACCTGTGGCTGAGTATGGAGTTAGAGGAAGAGTAAAGTAACAATGTCGGACCGCTACGCTACCCCCCCGCTCAACAATCAGAGCGCAACCCCACTCCTGCTCCAATCACGGAGTACATGTCCCCCCCCCCCCCCAAGTGAGTAGAAGCCACCAGCCATAAAACAGAGTAAGGATGATGAAGAAGTCCGTTTGAGCCACTGTAGAAACATAGTACTGTTTCTGTCCCGTTCATTATTTCAGAGCAGATTCATCTACTTCTTGCTGAAATGTCATATTTATTTCCTTTCTAATATCAAAACTGATGCCAGTATTGATGTGTTGCATGACTGCAGTAGTCAAATAATCAGGTTACAACTCAAAACTGTACTTTGGTATCACTAATTTAATCTGAATCAGTCAATTAATACTGAATCAAATCGATATTGGATCAAATCGTGATTAATCGATTCAGAACCTAATGAATCGAAATCAAATTGATTATGGAAATTGGCCACGATATCCAGCATGAAGACAATAATAGTGTGAAGTACCTTGGCATAGCTGTGTTCACATGGAAACGTCTCCTTCACTGATTCACTAGTCAAGGGCTATCCCTCCACCAATCAGATCGGTCCGATTGAACGACGGGTAGATGCTGATTACACGTTAAATCGGCCGAAAAGACTAACGACGGGCGATCGCATGTCACCGCCTGACGACGTACGACTGCCGAAAATCGGGTTGGTGTGTCTTCGCCTTAACAGATTGGATCCAGGTCACATATGGGCCACATTTGCCTGCAGTCTGAACGTATTCTAAGACTGGGGATGAAATTGCATAAAACAGTTACTCAAGGATCCAAAAGTGCAACAAAACAAAGGAGGCGAGAACCTGTAATTCCCCTGAAAACCCAAATTAAAGAAGACAGACCCTATTATGCATGAGTCTAAACAGAAATAGAACTAAGACTAAAACCATTAAAATCGAGCTTTGATCATTAGTTAAAGAGCGTCGACGCCTTTTTCAGCCAAATGCACTATTTTCCCTCCAAGTCCAACTTAAGCGTCACGGTGTGTGAGATTCACAAACGGAAAGTCAACCTCAGCTGGTGCCAGGCCTCGGCTAATGATTGGTTTTATATCGATTTAGTTCAGACCACAGTGAGCGTCATTTGTCCAAATAAAACGCGTCACTCCGCTCCAGAACGAGGTTTAGATGAAGGAATGACCCCGTCCACCTTTTCAGTGTCTTTGGTGGTTCATTATTTAGGTCGTAAGTGACGCGTCTAAGGGAGAATTGGACTTGAATGTTGAAGTACTTGGCACCGATGGTCACTTAGATTCGACGATAAACTGTAACGATTTTAATGATCAAAAGTAGAGGTCACTGTCCCCTTATGTTCACTATATGGACAAAAGTATTGGGACATGTATTTGTTTTCTAACAGGGGTCTGAGATACAAAACAATAATGACAAATATAATATAGTTAATATAAATATTATTGCATTGGTTAGTTTGGTTTAAATTGTTATCTTTGCTTTCAAAATGCCTCAGAGATGGTTTTAATTAATTTCTCTCAACTTTTTTTTTTTAACCCACAAGTATGATTTTAAATGTTCTACCTCTAAATTTCTACAATATTTTTCATTCTCTGACTGTAAATAATAATTTTCTACCACAATTAACTATCTACTTTCTTCACTTCTCACTTAGGAAGAAAAATCTCCCATTAAACTTCAAGGAATTATTGATGTTCCTAAACTATGTGGACTAAAGTATCGGGACACATACAGCTGTAAGATGTCTTGTTTATGCTGATTTGAAATAAAAACATACATATTTCCTTCAAAAATTAATGGATTTTTTTTTTTTTTTTTTAAATCAATGACTATGATTTTAAATGTTCTACCTCTAAATTTCTAAATTATTTCTTCGTGCTCTGACTGTAAATAATAATTTTCAACCGCAACTTCACATCTCATCTTACAGCTGTAGCCATGAAGTGTCCCAATATTTTTGTTCATATACTTTATAAACATCAATATAAGTGACATGTGAAGGAAGTAGATGGTTAGTTGTGGTATAAAATTACAATTTACAGTCAGAGCATGAAAAATATTTTGGAAATTTAGAGGAAGAACATTTAAAATCATAGTCTTTGATTTAGAAAAAAAAAAAAAATCCATTAATTTTTTTTAAGGAAATATTGATGTTTTTATCTCAAATCAGCATAAACAGGACATCTTACAGCTGTATGTGTCCAAATACTTCTGTCCGTATAGTTTATAAACATGAAATGTAAAGTTGTGGTATAAAATTATTTACAGTCAGAGCACAAAAAATATTTTAGAAATTTAGAGGAAGAACAATTACAATCATAGTCACTGATTTAAAAAAATAAATAAATAAATACATGTTTTAGAGATATTAAGTAAAAAACATCTCTGGTTTAAATTGTTTTTGTTTCCAAAATGCCTCAAACTAACCAATGCAATGACATTTATATTAACTATATCATGGCATGTATCATTATTACCTGGATTCACTATGTCCCAATACTTTTGTCCACATAGCCTACCTATTAATACTAAACCCAGTGGTCTTGTTGTTTTTCCCCCAGAGCTGCATATGTGATAAATTTACTTTGAGGTTTATTTCAGTTGAAATAAAACTCATCTAACTGTTCCATAGTTCTGCCTCTCACTATGGGATTAGAGAACAGCGACACAGGCGACAGACCAGAAACATCCAAAACACACACAATGTCATTAAATTATCAGCCAAACCCCCCCCCCCCCCCCCCAAAACAGATTAAAGTTTGATTTAGAACAAAGAAAAAAAAAAAGAGGTGGGATTCATAAAAGTGGATGGAAAAACTGGTAAACAGGAAGAAGTCCCTTTGACTTTGGATCAAACAAGTGAGAAAAACAACAACAGCATCGTATCACAATTAAACCGAACAAAGATTTGTCTCTAAGGGCTGAAGTTCACGTTTCAAGGCAGGAGTAAATCTGGAGGAAAGTCTCTTTAGCTCTATTCACAGCCAGCGGTTCCATGTGTTCATTTAGGAAACGAAAAACTAAAGAGCAGTGGATTCAGTCGGATCAGGGCCGGGCGTCACTCCACTGTGTCCGAGGTTTAGCCAGACTTTACACAAGCAGACGGTTTAGTTTAGTTCAGTTTTAGAACACATTTACGTCATCACACTGTTTCCTTATGAACTTATTTTCCTTATTACCTCCGCCAAGTGTAACGGCGGAGGTTATGTTGTCATCGGTGTTTGTCTGTTTGTCTGTCTGTTAGCAAGATAACTCAAAAAGTTATGGACGGATTTGGATGAAAATTTCAGGAAATGTTGATAGTGGCACAAGGAACAAATGATTAAATTTTGGTGGTGATCGGGGGTGGGGGCGGGGGCACCGGGGCCCACTGATCCGCCTTGGCGGAGGTCTGTGCTCTCCGAGTGCTTTTCTAGTTTTTAAATACATTTCTGCTGTGTCTTATTTTGTTGATTTAGTTGTAACTTGTTTGTCGTGTGGTTGCTTTGTTTAACACATACATTTGTTTATTGTGTTTCCTCTGTACGTTACACAAACTCCTCTACTTTAACCCATAAAGGCCCAGTTCTACTTTTCAGGAAGTTCACTAATTAATTTTTCTTTAAGTGATTTCTTACCATTTATTATAACACTATCCTCTCTATTTTGCGTTTTTTTTTTTTTTCTCTTTTTTTCAGTGAAAATCAGTTATTTTCCTATATTTAATTCACTGATCATGTAGTTGTTCATAAAAGATCAGATTAATGTTGAGGGTGACAATCCCAAAAACACAGAAAATTGAAGAAAAACTACCTTTTTTTTACTAAAGTATATCATTAACTGAATGTAAACCCAATGTGTCCATCCACTGTCATTGATCCAACTCCATGGGTTTTACTGGTGAATCAATGTTGTAGAAGATGACAGTGTTTCCACGGTAACTACAGAGCCTCTGAACGTCCAAATTGCGTCATATCTGATGACCATGAAAAGATGAAAAACTGTATTTTACACCAATTACTAGTGGATCAGTAGTTATTCACCATTTTCCATTAATAGATGAGTTTGGTTTCTAGAGGCTGTTTGGGTCTTTGTGGGTTAAGGTGGATTAACTCGACATATTTAACACTGTGTTTAGTAGAAAACACAGTTCACTGCAGGTTTCATCTAGTTCAATTTAACACCTTTAGGCTCATTTTTTAAACTAAGTGTCAAAAGGAGCTATTATAACTTTTAAATATAATTAATATTTATTTAGTCTCAGTAATTTTATAATTTATGGTTAGTTAGCGCATTAGTAGTCTTAGGACATTTTTAATTTTTAGGAACTAACAAATGTAAGCCCTTAAAATCAGCTCCAATTTCACTTAAACAAAATAAATGTCCATTACAGTTCCTAGAGAAAGTTCTATTTCTCTTGTTATTGTTTAGAAACACGTTGAACTTTCAGAGATAGTGACAGTTCAGCAACTAGTTAGATATTAAACAGGAAAAATACATAACTGAACTGAGGATATTTTTTTGTCTGACAAAACACAAAATAAACAGCTATAATAACATGCATGTTTTTTTTCCCCGTCTAACAGTGTTAATTAGAGCTAAACAACTCAATTCCAGCAGATGATGATGTTGGGAATATTAGATCCTAAATCAACATAGTGAACAATATTAAAGATTAATAACTGATCAGTTCGTGTCATTTCAGAGATGAATCAGCAACAGTTAAACTCACGGATTCACTCAAGTTTCAATAATAAATGAGAATAATTTTCCGTCGCAGCTTCGGGTCATTTGACATAATTGTCGTGTATTAAACTTTCTGGAGCGAGTTGAAACTTTCTCATTAGTCTCAGTGTTTGTTCTGTTGTTCTGGACTTTTTTTTAGCTCAGGGACATTAACTCTGGTCCACACTCAGACATGGCAGATGATGATGATTATTGTCACTCATTATGCAAAAAAATAATAATAAGAGGTTCATGTTGAAACTTGAACGACTCTGAAAAGTGTTCTATTTTCTCTGTGGTTAAAAAAAAAAATAAAGTAATTCCAGGGCAACAAAGACACTGATCATTATTTTTGTGATTACGTACTAATGAAAACATGACTCTGAATATTATTTTCCATTTGTGCAGTTTGATCCTCCTCATCGTTTCACACTGAATCTGGAAATTAAACTTGTTGAAACCTGTAGAAAAACTGTTACATGTTTTTCAACTTTATATTTTCAAATAAGGGAGGATTTTTATGGGTGGTTTTCATGGCCGAAGGTCAACGTCAGTGTTTTTGACGCATTTCTTTTTTTTTCTAATTCTAACGTTTATTTGGACTAAAGGATGAATCAAAGGTCAGAGGTTAAGGTTGTAGAGGCCATAAGTGTTAGTAACAGAACTGCATGGCCATACTAAGCAGTGGCAGTTCAATTCCAATACCTGATACTGATATCTGAACCATTTTTAATAGAATAATAAAAATAATGTAAATGCATTGCCTTTAAAACTATTCCAATTGAAGTCCATTGAAACACAGTCTGCATTTTGTATTAACAGTAAAGGACACTAGTTGTTGTACATTGTAGCTTCACTAGTTCTATTATTAGTTTTCATAGTTTAAGCCATAAACACACACATACAGTCGTGGAAAAAATTATTAGATCATGCTTGTTGTTCATTTTAATGCCTCGTTCAACTAAAGGTACGTTTGGACAAATACAATGATAACAACAAAAATAGGTCATACTAGTTTAATTTCAGAGCTGATATCTATCCATTTTCCATGTTTTCTTGATAATAACCAAAATCACTTCAGTTCTTACATCAGTAGCTAACAGACAAAAACAGTGCTTTTAGACATTCCATGTTTTCTTTTCTGTCTGTTTTAGTCACATGATATACACAGGAGTTCGTACTTGATTGCATAACCATTGTTTCTGATGACTTTTGATGGTCTAATAATTTTTTCTGTGACTGTACGTGACTGAGCTTAATCACTGGGAAAATTTTATTGACATGTAACTCAATACAGTTCTTCATTACATTTGTACTGACGTGTTCCATCATATATTTTAACCTTATACCATTTCATTGGAGTGAAACGGCTGCTATTAAATGTTAATGTAAAGGGGATATGATATGATACAGGTGATCGAATGAGGCTGATTGGGTAAATAAACTAATGTTAATTTCCCCGTTTAATGCTACATTCTCCTTCTGAAATCTCCCTCAGTTTGAGGCATAAAACACCTTTTTACTTTTTAAATATTGACTTAACTGTTGCATGTTTTTTCAGTTTCATGTTCTTAAATTTGGAAGGAAACCCTGCTTTTACATCCGGTTTAGATCCGTCTGTTTTCATGTAAGTGCTCGTGCCTTACACATTTTGAACAGAACACACACATTATGAATGATGTAAAGTCAAATACACAGAATATGTCGCCCGGCCCTAAATCCGACTCGGACACTTGGAATCGACGCTGCTCTGGATATTTTCCACCACTGGCATCTGTTGAACACACGTCTGTCTTTTAACAAGGCACTAAAATTTCATTCAAGTTTATCGTTACACAAGTGCTTTATGCGTTTAAACCCCCTCCTCGTTCTTACCTCTCCCTGGTCCGGAGTCGTTTGTCCTGCTCACAGCGTACGCTAAAGTGATGTGTCAGCTCGGCAGCCGGCCAATCAGGCGGCCCCGCTGTGAATCAGCCGTACTGCCAGTCACCGAGTCATCCGGCGGAGGCGAGCGATCGAGACGGCGGCGTGCGGTCCTGAGCGCCGCCACACTTGGCTGCGTGACCCACGAGCGTGGCCGCCTGTGATGAGGTCAAACCGGTGACCGACTGACGGGGAGGGGGGCGGCGAGAAAAAGCGTACTTTCGAGGAAAAGAAATGGGGTGGGGGTGGGGGTGGGGTGAAAGGTTCAGGTTCCAGCGGCTACATTATCAGGAACAGACGGAGGTGGATGAGGGTTGGAAAGGAGAATCAATTCGCCAGGTGATTTTCTGAGTGGTTCTGCCTGACTTCACCCAGTTGTCAGGATGACTTTGGCTCAGCAGGAGCCCACTCCCCCCCACCCCTCCACCCCCAGGGAGTATGTCAGAGCTGAGACACATGATGTGAGGGGTGGAGGCGCAGTCATACAGGCAGATGGAGACGGACGTGAAGACGGAGGCTGGGCAGGACAGACGGGACGAGGGGACGGACCCGGGACACGAGGACAGGAAGAGGAATGTCAGAGAACCAATCAACGCCAAGAATCAAAGAGTCAGATAAACCCTCCACCCCTCCCACCCCCGTCCCGCCGCCGTCCTCTGTGTCGTAAACAGGAACCAGAACGACCTCAAAGTCAAAGCCCATTCCTCGGCAGCGTGTCCTCGTCTCACTCCCAGTTCCTTCAGTTGTTGCGGTTGAAGTGGTCCAACACGGTGGCGTTGGTCCTCTCGAATTGCCACTGCTGACTGGGAGACGAAGGGTCGCACGTGTTCATGAAGACGCGCCGTTCGCTCGGATTGCTGTCGATGCAGCTGTTACTGATGGGATGGTACAGACTCTTATCCTGAAGAAAAAAAAGAAAATACAGGCGCATTAGTCTCAGGTCATTGTCAGACAAATATAAGGTGGTATGTTCACCTTTAAGTAGAGTGTGTAAGGTTTGGAACGCGGGTTTGGACCTGGATGATCCGACCAAAACATCAACCCAGGAACTTTAGAGGTAGAATCATGAGGTGCAATCCCAGTCACAAGTTTATGACTCCTTAGAACAGTGTTTTTCAACCGTGGGGTCGCCTGAAATTTCTAGTAATTGATAAAAATAAAAACTTACTAATAAAAATATATGGTGAGTTGAGAGAGACAATCTCAATACATAAAAGGCAAACTGTGAAGCTGAAACTGCAGCACTGTGGTTCTGTTTATCTGTCAAATGTTCATTGTGGTCGGTTTCAGATGCTGCAGCTCTTTCATAATTCATAGTTTGAGTTCTTAATTGTCCTCCTTGTAAATCCAAGCTGGACTGACTGTACATATCCTGACCTAGGAAAATCAAATTCTCCCTTTGTGCAGTAATCTACACCTGGATTTACTGCCTCTGTCCATAATAATATACATTATATAGACTAAATGTCATCTCAAATTAACATTTATTTGCAACATAGTATAGCAAACTATTACATGATCAAAAACAAATTAATTTTAGCAGAAAAAATGTCTCTGTTTTGAATATCTGGGGCTCACCAGAAATTTGTGATGTTAAAATGGGGTCACGAGCCAAAAAAGGTTGGGAACCACTGACTTAGAAAATACATGTAGTTTTTCTCTAAGGCTACATTCAGACAACAAGTCTTAATGCGCTATTTGGATTTTTGGGTGAATTTTTGGTGTTTTTCCCACCGCTTCTCCTCCTGGGATGCAGAATTATGAAGTTTGTCGCATTTCAGTGATTTAAAGGTTGGATAAATGCGACCTGGCCGTTCAAACTGTCAGAACAGATCGGATACAGGTCACATATGGGCAAAAAAAATCAGATTGGGGCCACATTTGCCTGCAGTCTGAACGTAGCCTAAATGTGTCTGGATTGTTGAGGTTCAGGCTGTATGATGGCTTCTCTTGTTCCTATCTAAATAAGCTTTGTCAGTGTTGTATTTATTTAATGACACCGTCTGTATGATCTCTGAAAGGTAGATCATATGGAAAATTAAGTTAAAGGAATGTATGACGTCAACGGAATGAATCATGGTGTAACTCAGGGTTGTCAAACTCATGTTCTTTCAGGTTCCACGTTCAGCCCAGTTTGACTCCGCTGGGCTGGAACAGTAAAATAATAGCATATGTGTCTGTAAATAATATTTTTTCTACTTGTTTTAGTGCAAAAAAGGAAAATTAGATGATGATGTTAATATTTACAAACTATCCTTTTACAAAAAATGTGAATAACAATATTTTGCCTCAACTTATCGTTTATCATTATGGATCGGATCTACAAAGGCACAAAAGGTAGAATAACAGGCAGAATATTGTTAAAATTTTAGGCTTAAGAATTCAGAGTTGTCGTTATTTTGCTGGTCTGACGCACTTGAAATCAAATCGGGCTAAGATGAGTTTGACAGTTAAAGGTGCGGGAGACTTTCATGACCAATTTTTCCTCAGATCTGTAAAACCTCAGTCATATCCTCAGTATCACAGATTTGCAAGTCTTTCTCTGATTACTCACCTGAATCTCTTGCATTACGGTGAACAGTTTCTTAGTGCCATCCACCATAAACAAACCGTATGCTTACAAACAGAGCCTGTAGGTCACTCGGGCACCTTCAGAATTTTGTCGCGACGTGCCTTGTGGGAAACGGAGGCTCGTGCAGCCACCTGGAAGTGGCAGCTGCTAAAGTAACGACATGGAAACGGCAGGAGCACCCTTCCCTGTATGCATAGTCCCCCAGCCCTTTCTGTGTTTCAGACGTTTCCGCATCATGTTTGTTTCATCCATATAATATTTAGTCATGCTGCCACTGCTGCCGCTGCAGGTGGCTGCACGAACCTCCCTTTCCCACAATGCACGTCGCGACAAAATCCCAAAGATGCCCGAGTGACCTACAGGCTCTGTTTGTAAACATATGGTTTGTTTATGGTGGATGGCACTAAGAAACTGTTCACAGTAATGCAAGAGATTCAGGTGAGTAATCACAGAAAGACTTACAGATCCGTGATACTGAGGATATGACTGAGGTTTGACAGATTTGATTAAAAATTGGTCACAAAAGTCTCCAGCACCTTTAACACCTTCAGTGTAATTTATACACTTTGTAAATTTATCCCGCGGGCTGGATTGGAACCACTGGAGGGCCGGTTTTGGCCCACGGGCGGTATGTTTGACATCCCTGGTGTAACTGATGAAATGAGTTTAAAGCCAATAAATTAAGTGTCCTTTTGCATTTTACCACCTGCTGAAGTCGAAAATGTCTGGATGGGATCGATTTTGTAAGTGTGGAAACAGAAACAGCTGCCGTACCTTCCTGTATCTCCACAGCTGGTTTCCCTTCATGCCGTGGCAGTCGTACAGAGTGACGGGGCTGTTGTGGGAAATGGCATCGAAGCAGACTTTCTTGGTGTGCATGGGGTCGCCCACTCGAATGTCCTCTCTCCATCCAAACGTGAACACCTGCACAGACACACGTTCAGGCACATCGTCATTTCATTCAGGTGAATATTCTCTGCTCTGATGATTAACACTAAGCCGGTTTGTTATGGACGTCTTCTAGAGTAGAAAACTGTGAATCCTTTAACCCCTGAGACATTATTTCAATGAAACAGGCTGTTTGGAATTTGAACACGAACTGTGAACTGGAACACACTGAGCAAATATTATGAATATATGAATTTGGGTCCAGTAGTTTTTGTTTTGAGGCTCTTTTTTGTTTTTTAATCAGTCCAGCTGCTTTTTGACACCTGGTTGAACTCCAAAAAGCAGTTCCACAGTTAAAACTCAGTAAAAACCAAAAAAAAAAAAAAAAAAGGAAAATCACCACAACACTGCAAACAACAGTAAAAACAAAAAACTACAAGGAAAACGGTGTAAAAAAAAAAAAGCTTGCTCAAAGTGCATGCTCAGATGTCTATGGAAAGAACAAGGTCGATTCTATCAGAATGTTTGGAAATTTTTCCTATTGAGCAAATGCTTGAATTTTTATGAATATTTAAAACAAATCATATATTCAGAATGCTCACCACAGACACAGGGGTCAAAGGGTTAATATTCAAAAAATAAATAAAAAAATAAAAGAATGAACCAAATATTAGCTGTAGTCCTTGAAGGAATTCAGACACGATCAAAACACAGAACAGTGATTGAACATTTTTGATGCCTGTAGTCTGTCAACACATTTTAATAAAAGGAATAATCACACTTTCTAGCAGCGCTGCAGATTCACTAAATGGACTAAGTAGTTTTTACTTTAATTTCTCTCAACATTTTTTTTTTTTTTTGTCCATGGCTATGATTTTAAATGTTCTTCCACTAAATTTCTAAAATATTTTTCATGCTCTGACTGTAAATAATAATTTTCTACCACTACTAATCATCTACTTTTTTCACATCTCACTTAGGACAAAAAAAATTCCCCATTAAATGTTACGGAAATATTGATGTTTTTATCTCAAATCCTCATGAACAGGACATTTTACAGCTGTAGACATGTGTCCCAATATTTTTGTCCATATATTTTATAAATATCAATATTTCCTTAAAGTTTAATGGGAGATTTTTCTTCCTCAGTGGGATGTGAAGAAAGTAGATGGTTATAGTTGTGGTAAAAAAAAAAAAAATCATATTCACAGTCAAAGCATGTAAAGTATTTTAGAAATTCAGAGGAAGAACAATTTAAAGAACAATTTAAAATCCTAGTCATGGATGAAAAAAAAATCAATGTGGAGAAAAATTAATTAAAACAATCTTTGAGGCATTTTGGAAGGAAACATAACAATTTAAACCAAACTAACCAATGCAACCATATTTATCCCAATATAAAATTGTATTATGACATTTGTCATAATTGTTTTGTATCCCAGACCCCTGTTAGAAAAGAAACACCGGAATTCAACGTGTCCCAATACTTTTGTCCATACATTTTATAAAGCTATTTGATTTGTCTACATCTCTGCTCGTATTGAAGTTTTGGAGTTTATAATAATGGACTGATTCATCGTTAAATCATCACTAAATAATAGTAACACTAATAAAAGGACCAAAAAAAAATCCTCTTTTTTTCAGCAAAATAATTAGAATTTTAATGTATTTTTCAAGGTATTTTAAATCTTTTCTTTAAAATGCAGACTTTATAGTGTATTTTTAGCACCATTTCTATTTTATTTATTTGTTACTGATTAAACAAAACATTTACTGTTACTGTTACTAGTCTTATTGTCTTCCATACTAAATATGATGAATAGGATAAATGTTTTTTTTTTTTTTTTAAACTGAGAATTTAAATAAGATTACAAATTTCATCTTTCATGACAAAGCATGAAATACTATATTTCACATTTCCTACTATTCACTGATAAAGTACTTGTCTGATGAGAATATTTGCAGTTTTATGGTGGATTTTTGCGATTACATCACAGTAAATCTCTGTTTCACTGCCTAAATCACATTGTCTTTGCCTTTCATTGCTCTTGTAATAAACATGATATTTTTGATCTTTCTGCGACGTGAGGATGAAAAAGCCCAACATGCGTAACTGAACAGACACTTGGAATGTGCCGTGGACTCCCCGACAGTCAGCTGCCTCCTGCGACTTGAATCCATTTCTCGCTGGCACGGAATACAGATCACAACTGTGACACAGATTAAACTACAATGCATCTTCAGATTAAAGCAATTAAAGTGTCAGAGCTCCGAGGCGCAGTGTTTCAGCTGAAGAAACAAAAGGGGACATTCAATCCATTAAGGCTGCGTTATGAGCCGGCCTCCAACAGAACAAACAGACTCCATTAGAACAAAGCAAACATAATGAAGCTGTGTGTGCGTCAGGGGACGACGCTGACATTTATGTGGCTTTGGTTTAAGAAACACAATCATCCAACACACAATAACAGTGCGTCAGTCACACACACAAATCACTGCAGGAACAAAATAGAAAAAAAATAAACTACAGACACTTTAGAGGAAGCGCAGCTCAAAGCAGATATATCAAGGCTTTCATCTAATTCTTTCTCTACATTGCAGCATTTCCCCTCACACACATCTGTTATTACACATGATGTATTGTTATTATTGATACACTATGTCAGTGGTTCTCAAACTTTTTACAGTGGAGTACCCTCTGAAATATAGTTGTTTAGCCATTAGGCAAAATTTGTTCCTGTGCCAAAGGTGTCTGTTTATATTTTCAAAACTGTGTAAACAAACAACATGTTTAATTGTAATATATAAAAAAATACTAAATTTTTAAAGTACATTTTGTGAAAAATACAAACTGAAAAATGCTCTCTTTCATTGATTAAAAAAAAAAAAAATGAATTGGTCAGTAATTATTAAATGAACCTTTCATCAACAAAAAATAATTACTTAACTACTCAAACTCATTTTGAATCATATAAAATAGAAGTGTTCTTAAAATGTTACCAAAGCTTAACTGATGACAATTAAAGTATTATATGAATGTATTTATTGTGTTTTATATTTCAGCATTAATTCTCATTATTTATTTTGTATTCAGTACACGATGACTTATTTAATGTGCGTTTCCAAAAAAATTTCAAGTACCCCTGGGGGTACGCGTACCCCACTTTGAAAACCCCTGCACTATATGGACAAAAGTATGTGGACACGTTGAATTCAGGTGTTTGTTTTCTAATGGGTCTGGGATATAAAACAATAATGACAAATATCATAATATAGTACATCAGCCTCATTTAATTATTAACTCTTTGACTTCGATCAAAGTAGCCACTTCTTTCCCATGAAGAGTCAAAAATTAATTTCGATGGGCGGTAAAGGTCAAAAATAAATGCTGATGACATTTAGTTGAATTTAAATATGAAATGTGCTGATATTGGCTAGCATCGGTATTGACATACAGTATGAGATATATTTTTACTGATGGCACTGAAAGACATTTATCTGTTGAGTTGTATTTAAGGTTTTTTTTCATACTTTTGTATGTTTATCTGTGTTCATTCAAAGATGAAGGACTAAAGACACTAGTAGGTTAATTAGTTAATCTAAATTGGTGTGAATGTGAGTTTGATTGGTTGTCTCTATATGTCCAGGTCGTAATTGAAAATGAGAATCAGTTGTCGACTAACTTCCCTGGTTACATGAAGGTTAAATAAAATAAAATAAAGACTATTCATGTGATAAAAGTGTCTTTGTTACTGGGGCAATATATATAAAAACAACACTGAAATAAAATCAGTAACACTCGCATCGTCTATCGGCCAAGAATTTTGTAATCTGGGCATCTCTAAATAAAATGCATTATATTTTTTATTGAAAATTAAGATTCTAAATTAAAGCTTCCCAATAATACAAACACTACTCTCTAACTAATGTTTAGCTGTAATTGTACCAATTTGCAGAAAAAAAAAATACTGCTTCTGTCAAAGTCCACACGATTCAAAGCATTTTAGAAAATTAAGTCAAAGTACGTTTCAACCTGGCAATATAAAGTGTAAGTTGATTTCCTACAGAACTTTGACCCCCCACCAAAAAAAAAAAACTTCTGCAAATACTGCCATCAAATTTATTTATGAGGAAAAAATGTGCTTTGACCACTCCATACTGATGGGCTTTATGATACACATCAAGAGTATGTGTAAAAATAATAACAATAACAATAACAATCTGTACTTCAGATCAATAACATGTTATAGTCCTCACTCCTTCTGCAGATGAGATGTATGTAATTTAATAAAAAAGTACTTTTTAGCTGCATAAAATGATGCTTCGTAGTCACTACAGTCATGAATTTACAGCATTTTCTAAGTACAAGGAGAATAAGCATGAATTATTTCTAAATGTTTGGGTATGTTGGTATATTTAGACTTCACCTTAACTCATTTTGTAGCTGTATGTGCTTTCAGTCTGACGGGTTGATTTTATTTATTCAGCACCAGAATTAGTTTTTTTCTGGTTATTAGATTTTATGCATGTTTTGTTTTGTTTTGTTTTGTTCCCTGCAGTCGGTTCACAACATACAGTTTTATATAAATAAATATTTGATTTGCTTTTGTGGATGCAGGGAATGGAAGCGCAAGACAAAATTCCGACCAAGTGAAACAGTGCGGTGAACTTTGACTCTTTGTTGCAAAATCAGTTTTGTGTCTATTTAAAGATGCTTGTAATGTTTTGGTGTTCGTTTGTTTTTTTGTGTTTTTTAAGAGGGATTTAAAGTAAGACGCCTCTATTAACATTTTGATTTTTACTGTCTGCATACATTCTGAGTGCTAATGCTTTCACGTATTTGTTTTTCCTCACCTGTCCGTGGCTCCAGCCCGCCTCGCCTCGACCCTTCACACAACTCTCCAGACGGATCGGACTGCCCGACACAAAGTGTTTGCTTTCCACGCACATACCACTGCCCACGTTTCGGATCTGCAACACAAACACACAACAACACAGTCGCATTAAGGACCACACTGAGGCCAGTCCAAACCTAACCTGTGGCGTTCCCCCTGGTCATGTCCTGGATCCTCTTGAAAAGTTCCATAAATAAAGAGTTCTAAATCTCGTCTTGACTCTCTTTTCAAGTTGTAAATTATGGGTGTCAAACTCATTTTAGTCTCAGGACCTCAAACAGCCCAATACGATCTCAAATGGGCCGGGCCAGTAAAATAATAACATAATAAATACAAACCTAAATATACAAAGTCAAATTTTTTGTCTTTGCTTTACAGGGAGCTTGCTCTTTATCAAAAAAAAAAAAAAAAATCCAGACTTTTTCAAAACTGCTATTTTTTTTCCCTACAAGATCGTAATTTTATGTACTTTTATACTTGTGTGCCTATTTTTTTGGTTGAGATTGTACCTGTTGTGCGTAGTAGAAAAGTGAATTTAAATAAATGTATGAATGAATGAGTAAATTACATTTTACTGACAAACCTTTTCAAAACATATGAAAACCACATAAGTGCATGGTTATCACACAAACACGTTTCACTAGAATCATTCCAGTACCGACCGATTTGTAAGACTTTCAAGACCTGCGCAAGCGCCCTGTTTTAGTGTGGAAAAATATAAAGTTACATGATGAAAATGTAAGTAACCTGAACAACCATGTACAACCTGAAATTTCTTAAGAAAAATAAATGCCATTTCAACAATATTATAACTCATCTTACTAATATAACTTACAGATCATATAAATACGCGAAACATTTGGTAACAGGCATAATATTGATAAAATTGCATTTTAATGAGGACAAAAAACACAAGGAATGAGTTATGTTCTATATAACAAATGTTGGGCTTGCAGTCTGTGTTTGATGCTGTTCAGTCTCATTTAAATCAGCTTAGGCTAGTGTTAAATGCAGACAAATCTAAAGTTATGGTCTTCTCAACTGGAAAACGGCTACCCTCTCAGCTCCCTAAAATGAAAACAGCTGAAGGGAATGAAATCCAAATGGTGTCATCTTACAAATCCTTAGGCATTGTTACCTCCGCCAAGGAGGTTATGTTTTTGCCAGGGTTTGTTTGTCTGTCTGTTTGTTTGTCTGTCCGTTAGTGTGCAACATAACTCAAAAAGTTATGGACAGATTTTGATGAAATTTTCAGGGTTTATTGGAAATGGGATAAGGAAGAAATGATTAAATTTTGGTGGTGATCGGGGGTGGGGGGGCCCACGGGGGGGGCGCAGACCAGAAAATTTTATCAAAATCTGTCCATAACTTTTTGAGTTATGTTGCACACTAACGGACAGACAAACAAACAAACAGACAGACAAACAAACCCTGGCAAAAACATAACCTCCTTGGCGTGGGGGGGCCCACGGGGGGGGGGGGGGGGGGGCACTGATCAGCCTTGGCGGAGGTCCGAGTGCTTCTAGTTATTAATGAAAATCTGTCCGTTAAGAAGCACATTGAACATCTAGTCCATAAACTAAAGCTAAAACTTGGTTTCCTCTTCAGAAACAAATCCTCTTTCTCAGTTCGTACAAGGAAACAATTAATTTCTGCTACTTTTTTTTTTAACCTCAGATGAATTATGGTGATCTCCTTTTTATGAATGCATCTGAAAATCTTTTACAAAAGCCGGACACTCTACCACTGTGCTTTAAGTTTTATGACTGGCTGTGGAACTCACCATTGTACTTTGTATGCTACAGCTGGATTCCCTTCTCTGTATGTTCGCAGGTGGTCTCATCAGTTGATTTTCATTTACAAATGTGTAATGTGCTGCCCCCCCCTCTGCATGGAACACCCTGCGAAACAACCTAAATATACCTGAACTTGTTACTGTTGGTTAATTTAAAGCTATTTTAAAGGAGTGTGAAATCAGTGTAACTGTTTTTAAACTTGCACAAATGATTGTTTTGTAACTATTTATTATATATACTATATTATTATTTATTATTTGTTTTAATCTGTTTATTTCTTTGTATTTTATGGATTGTTTGTTTTATCTTGTTGTACAGTGTCCTTGGGTGTCTTGAAAGGCGCTTATAAATAAAATGTATTATTATTATTTTTATGATCAATTGTAAGTTTTTGTATTATGTGTTGATTATGTCTTGTCTTGTCAAAAACTGTGTGTTATGCTGCTTTTCTTGGCCAGGTCACTTGAAAAAGGCTTTTTTTACCTGGTTAAATAAAGGATAAATATATATATAAATTGGGGGGCTGGGTGGTTTTTTTTTGTTTCTTTGTTTTTTTAAATCAGTCTTAGATATGTCGACACATTACCCAAACTACTGACATTGGTGCGTTATTAGTTAAGTTTTTGCGTAGCATCAGATTTAAAACTCACTACCCTCTCGAGTCATTAGAGGACAAAAATGTCCCATTAAGTCTCATAATGAACATGACGTTTTCATCCTGAATGACTCAAGAGGGTAGTAAATTATACCGATGCCTGAGGGTTAACAGCGATTCTTCAAGTACCATCTGTCAAACCACCAACCAAAGCCTTCTCTGTTCAGTTGTTTTATAATTCACTTGCCATAAAAATATAAACACCGGTGTTGTGTGTGTGAGCTTTAGATGAAGTCTCACACTCAGACCCAAAAAGACGAAATGTTTTATATTTGTTTTTCTTCGAGCACAAACGTTGGAGACTTCAGATGAACTAAAGCTGTCTTGTCCATCTCGCTGTTGTGGTCTTACCTCTCCCCAGGCGGCGGCAGGAGGCTCCACGGGGGGGTAGTGTTTGGGCAGATCCCACGCCACTTCACTCATGAACCATTTGAAGTTCTTACAGTTCAGTCGACTCCTCAGCTCCTTCTGCGCCGTCATGTCTCCGGCCGACAGGTGGCGGTACTCGGGCCGACGCTGGTAGATGTACTCCGCGTACTCGTCCATCCACACCTCGGCTACTCGCTTCAGGTTCTGAAATCACAGAACGAAGACGCCTGGTCATGACCAAAATGAACCAAGGGTGGAGCCAAGAGACTTATGTCAGTGTGGTTTATTAATGGATGTGGGAGGAAAACTTCTCTGTCGGTAAAATTAATCTGAGAGTACTAATGTTGCCTTCACGTGCTATCGGGAAGATGATCCTTTTCGCTTGCAAATTAGAAATTTTGAGTGTGTTGTGTTGAGGTGCTTTTGTTGTCTTAGGAATGAAAAATGTCGGACATATATTATCATGACCTGCTACTTGGATAAAACAGTTTTGGACGTGTTAACCATTAGTTCATCTGCTACAGCATTTTTATTTTATTTTTTTCAAATTGTGTATATTATAAATGTGCAAAATCATCAGCTAACGGCAGCAGAATGTTAATAGAAGCATTGTTTATTATTCACCACTAATTAGGATTGCACCGATTCCAATACCAGTATCGGGCTTCAGCTCCGATACTCAGTGTGTGTACTTGTACTTGTACTTGTAAAAGTAATCCGATACAACTGCACCGATACCACTTACGGCTGCGTGACATTCACAGTTCAGTGCAGCAGGTACGCGGAGTAGGAATAATATGTGGGAAGTGTGAAGAGTGTGGAGATTTTTCAAAATAAATGATGGTGATAAAAGTAACGCTGACTGACAGTAACGTGAAAGACAGACAGATAGGGATGGAGCGTTCTGTCCGTCCTCTGCATTCATTCCATCCATTTTCCAGGTGCTCACGGATCTGTTCAAAGAGCGACTGTGTCAGTTAGAGAAAAAACTACTGACATCTCTATGACAACTACCCAGGGCTGGGCCGGTTTCCATCTTACTTGTAATACTATGGAGGTACAGAGCGGTGCGGACCACCACCAGCAGAAGTGAAAACCAAACTTATCACTCTTTTCTCTTCCTGCTGAAGCTAAGCTTTTAAACCTTACAAGCGAAAACACTGCAACATTAGTATCACATTAGTGTTTCCTCTGTCGTCTCCATGTTTGTTATTACTGACTTTCTTCTTCTCAAAAAACTTTACTTTTCTTTGTGGTATTTGTCCAGTATGGTTAATTCAGAGTGGCGCCCCCTGGTGGATTAATTGACGAACGCTCATTCCAACACATTAAATGTCAGTAGCAGCACTTTGTTCCAGTCAGACTAATGACAATGACAATAAAGCACATTTACAAAAGGAACTAAGAACTGGAATGGGATTATTAAGTACTCGTATCGGTACTCGGTATCGCAAGTCCTCAAATGTAAGTACTTGCACTTGGTCTGGAAAAAAGTGGTATTGGTGCATTCCTACCATTAATCCCTTGTTGCTCTTTGCCATATTAAAAAGTTCAAAGGTTATTTTCATCTCGGCAGGTCATGTATCACATTTTTTTTAAATGGTCTGTATGTGGCCCCTGACCTAAAATTAGTTTAATATCATCAGTGTAATTTTTTTCATTTCACAAATTCAACCCAAGGGCTAGATTGGACCCTTTGTGGGCCAGATTAAGGTCCACGGGCCGTATGTTTGACGTCCCTGGCCTAGACACTGAAACTTTCCAAGTACAGTTAAATAAAATGCTGCCAGTACGATGTTAATTTCTGACAACACATCCTTTCTCTGTCTATTTTTGCTGAGGGGATAACCTCAAGCATGAAAAATAAGCATGTCTTATTCTCTAAATGACTTCTGCTGCAGCGAGGCTTGAGCCGCTTCACATGCATCTCACACAGTCTGTAGCTGATCTATTAAAAACAACCAACACACACCAGGGAGGAAGGATGAATGTTCCAGGTGTTTACAGTAACAAAGCCATGTGAGCACAAATGCACACCTCCAGGCTCAACTTTGTTTTAGTTTATAAACATATAGAAATACAGAGCCATTCAAGGTGCAGATATGTCCCACTTACCATAGATATAAACAAGATATAAGATATACCGATAGGATTTATGTACAGATGCCACTATGAATGGACAGTATTAGATATCCTGACATTTAATGTAGTTAATATACTCTGTTGGGATCTTTTCACATATCCAGTTCATGTGTAATGAACCTGTCTGACCCGCATCCACAGAAATACAAGCAAAGCTGAGTCAGTGGATCCAACTGCCAGACTAATATATAACCATAATCAGTCAAAGAAGACCCTGAAGGCATCACAATCAATCTTTTAACTGAGATATGAAGCAAGGCAATTTATCAAATATCACTATGTAAAAACAGAGTTTGGTCCGTCTGCCAAAGGAAAAGCGAAGGGAGTTTTCTACAGAATGTTCCTGTGTAGTTCTGATTTCACAGTCGAAGCTTCCTGAAGACGTCCATGGAAATGATTTCCCTGGATAATGTGAATTCTGTGCAATAACCCTCTGTTCTAGCAATACCATCGCAAACTTTATTTAATATTCATCAAACATAAATGCATTATTTTTATAGACTAGTTCACAGATATACAAACTGTTAATACATGTTAACATTGTTAATATTATATATTCTGGCTAAAATTTGCTTAGAGGTCTTATTTATGTCTTTGTGGATAAGAAATCATTATAAGTGAATCCCCAAAGGAACTTTGTGTTGGTAAATGCAAATTCTGCAAATTTACAGGATTTCAGTTCTGTTGCAACATGTTGATGGTCATATGAACCATGTTTTCAGCTCAAAAATGTCCAATTTCATCACAATTAATGCTATATTTTCATGTCACAAATGGCCAAGTTATAGTTTAACTGAATTTACCTGAAAAATAAATATTCTATTCTTTTAGACTCCCCAATTTTTCTTACAGGATTCTATACACATATCACGTTTTATTTTTACAGGTTCAGTATGGAGTATGGTGCTGATCCATCCTGCTTATGTTACACCAATACATACAATAAGAATGTCACATGTCACTTTTTAAATCAACAGTTTTCTAATAATGAGCATTTTTTGTAAAGAAATAACCATTCTATATTGTTATTTACTCTTTAGTATGATGATAAACTATATAATAAATAATTCTGATCCTAGTTTTTGCACAGGGATCATTAATGTAAACGGTGACATGGCTGCAGAGCATCAGTATGATGGGATCTGGAACAACCATGTCACATCCGTCCACTGCCACATTTTGTGTTTTTGTGTCAGCTGTTATTGTTTTAGATCCACAATACTAACATTTATGAATAAGAGGATAGTTAGCAATAGTAAGTATATAAGTTTATTCCTAATAAAGTACTGGTACTGACCAGATCATCATGGGTAATGTCACGTCTGTCCACCAGCAAAAGTTTTCACATACACGTGCTATTCAAAATCCAATATTTCTGAAAATATAGCTTCCACTGTCAAATAATATCAGTAGTCTGTGCATAAATGTATTAGCATTATTTCAATACAGTTCTATGCATTTCTTACAAATTTTTTTTTTGACAAAAATGGCCACTCATTTGACCCCTTAAGTAAATTTTAGCCGTTTCATATTTTATGCCCATTTTTATGTTAGTCTACTTTTAATTCTATTCTTTTTCTTTTTGTAAAATCTTATATTCTATTTTCTTACTTTACTCTTTATTTCTGCAATTTTATATTCACTCTATTTTATTTTCTTACTTTTTTTTTTCCTAATTCATATTGTTGCACTGACTGGAGTAGCATTCCTAATTTCATTGAACACAAATGTGGTGATGTGAAATCCATCCGAGGCCTTTGAGGTGTAAAGGAGGAGTAAAAAACCACAGTCAGTGACATTTATAGGAGCAGGGGAAGGACTTGACGGATAATGACGGACCCCACCCACCCCGCACACAGCCTGTTCGTCCACCTGCCATTGTGCAGGAGACGCCGCAGCATTAGAACCAGAACCACCAGGCTTAGAAACAGCTGCTTCCCGGGTGCAATACAACTATACAACTCAGTCCATAACTGCACAATAACTCACCCGATGCCATTTTCATTTATTGATGTGTAATACAAAACTAAAGTCTTATCATAATTACAATGTGCAATAATATATTTTACATTTTCATTTCCAGTCACTCTCTCCTCACCCTCTATGCCATTATTTATTATTATATTGTCTGCACTCTGCTTTTGTTGTTTTTCTATTTAAAAAAAAAAAAAAGTTTGTGTCTATTTAAATATGCTTTTACTATTGATCCTGTGAATCAGAATTTTGTTCTACATGTCATATGTTGAATGACAATAAAGAATCTTGAATCTTTACTTAAAAGGGTAACAGGAAGTGTCATTTGCATTGTCAGCGCAACTTCACTAAACTAAAAACATTCTCAATTTCTAATATTTCATCTAATTCTTAACCTATATTCATACAATAAACGGTACATAACACTTTATACTGATGTATTGTTGAGTTTTAGAGCATTTTCACTCATATACGGACATTTATTATCCTGTTTACCTACAGCAGGGGTGTCAAACTCATTTTAGTTCGGGGGACAGATTCAGCTGAATTTGATCTGAAGTGGGCCGGACCAGTAAAATAATAACATAATAATATATAAATAATGTCAACTCCAAACTTTTCTCTATGTTTTAGAGCAAAAAAAAAAGGTTAATTTACATGATGAAAAGGTTTACATCTACAAAAGATGTGAATAACATGAACAAACTGAAAAAAAAAAGTGTAATTTTAACAATATTATGCCTCAGTTTATCATTTACACATGTACATTATAACTTACAGATCACAGTGGATCTACAAACACACAAAACACTGAGTAACAGGCAGAATATTGTTAAAATTGTACTTGCTTAGACATTTCAGGTTATTCGCATTTTTTGCAAAATTATACTTTGTTTTAGTGTAAATACATGAAAATATTTACATTTACAAAGAGAAACGTTTGGAGTTGTCATTATTTATATGTTAATATGACAGTATTTTACTGGTCCTGCCCACTTGAGATTGAATTGTTCTGAATGTGGAACCTGAACTACAAGGATTGTTAATATTTTAGTGTAATTTTTGCATTTCACAAATTCATCCCGCGGGCCAGAGTTGGCCCCCGGGCCGCATGTTTGACACTTGTGACCTACAGTGTGCAGGGTGAAAAATAAGTCCTACAGCTTTTTTCTGTCAGTTGTTTCTTCACGTTTGAATTTCAGATGTGAGCTGTTCTCTGAGCTCTTCGTGTAGGGTTAAAGTCAGCTCAGGTGAGAACTGCCCACCCGTCAGCAAGTTGTAGATTCTGTTATCTGGAAACAGGAAATAACATCTCACTCTACGATGAATCTATTGGGAGAATTTAGAAAACATGAATGCCCTTATAGGAGGAGCTTCTACAGGAACTTTAAGCTCAAACAATCGCAAACATGAAAGATTTACAGGGCGGTGATGTGAAATCCATCCATCTGAGGCCTTTGAGGTGTAAAGGAGGAGTAAAAAAAAACCCAGATCCAGTTGGCCTCTGAGGTGTGGAATACAGATGGAAGCAGCCTTAGAGGTATGGATGGTGAAATGAATGAATACAGCCACACAGAGCCTCCCAGGAAAGAAGACTTCTAAATCCTGCAGCCTGTGGAGGTACACACCGAGAGGAGAAAAAGCCTGGAGCCACACAAAACTAGCTCAACCTCCCCGAAGCAGAACCTTAGCCTGCAGCGAAACTCACAATCACCGGTCTCCAGGTAAAGCAGAGTTCAGTGGATGGGACTCGCGGTGGGAGCAGACGGGCGCTCTGTGGATGTGGTTGGTAAAATAAGCACGCCGTCTTTAGCGGTAAATAATGTCATAAAGCCAGAGGAGTCATTTCTCACAGTGAGGCGATTACACGGACGAGTCGCGGCTGAAAAACACGCAGCAGGAAAGAGTTTAATTCTCACCTGAGGCCAGAAACATTCACAAGTATCAGACCCTTTAGTATAAAAAGTACCGACAAAGCAATGAGAAAACGAGCCATTTAAGTAAAAATCATACATGAAAAACCGAACGTTTGCATTATGTATTGAAATGATTAATTCATCAGTTTTGGAGAAAAATTACCCACTTGAAATGTATTTGTATTGTATCAGTGGTTGGTATCAAACTCTGGAATTCTCTTTATAATGAGCTGAAGGACTGTAAAAACATATTCCAATTGGAAAAAATAATATAAAGACAGAATAATGAGTTTATATGAACAGTTATAAGTTTTTACATTTTGCTTCAAATTTGTTTTTGCATCTTGAGACATTTATTTACTTATTTTGGTCTGGTATCGTAACTGTTTTGCATCATTTTATCAGGTATATATTTACCTATGTTTTGTTTGTTTTGTACCTCCTAGATATGTAGTTTTACACTTGGTTTTGTATTCATTTTGTGTTCATTTTGTGTTATCTTTGGATGTATTTTGTTTGGTTTGTCTGACTTCATACAGTATGACTTTATAGCTAGTTGTGAATCACTAACCGTTAAGGCTATGATTATTTAGAAGGGGGCAGGAAATATAAGATTTTCTTCATCCTGCTCTTTTTCAAGCATGGTTGTGTAAATGTTTGTTCACCTGATGATGACACTGGTCAACAACAAATTTAGTGTTTAAGTTTTTTGAGCTGATTTAGGATAATTTTGGTGTGCTGAATCCAAAAATCACATTCATTTTGCTCAATCAGGTCAACTCTCTGAACTATGCTACATATTGGCTTTTTAACATTTTTGCTTACATTTATGGGCATTTTTACATCATATGATACAAAATTCTTTCATATTTCTTGCAATAAACGAGTTCTGAAGATTTTACTTTTGACAATTTATGATTAATATTTTTTTTAATATTACAGGTGAATGAAATGGCTTCGACTATAAGATCTTGCAAAAATAAGCCTGACGTATTCTGCTACATCTGCGGTGAATACACCATTGTACCTAACAGGAATCCTGTTAGAAAATTTTTATTTTTTTTTTCTCTTAAAACCTATTTTGGGTGAGAACTATATAAAAAATCAACTGATAAAGTCACAAAAATGTAATCAATTTTGTGAGAAGATCAATTTTTTCAAAATCAAATTAGCAAAAAAACCTGACCTGATTGAGAAAAACAGATGTTATTTTTGGATTTAGCGGTGCAAAATGGTCCTAATTCAGTTGAAAAAACCTAGACAACTTGCAAAAAACATTTTTTTGTAACCCAGTGTTATTGAATGTCTGCTAATGAAATGCACAACCATGAACGAAATAAATGAAATGAAATGAAAATTTACAGCAAAGTAAGATTTGGCGCAGGTTTTTGTGCACAGAAACAGTTAAACTCAGTACTCAGCGAATGAGGAAGTGAGAACAGTGGGCAAGCGAGCAGTAAACTAAGGCCCTATCTATACAAAGACGGTTTTGGTCGTATCTGCAAAAGTTTTTCTATTGGATAGGCCTTTCATCCACACGAAACCGGTGTTTTCAGTCACTGAAACCACAGCTTTTGGAAAATGGGTCCCTGAAAGGATAAATTTGAAAATGCTGGTTCCGTGTCTTCGTCTGTACGATCAAACTGCAACTTTTCTAAAATGATGATGTCATAGCCCCACCTCTCTAACCTTTCACCCCGGAAGCAAGACGCCACATCACAACAACAACAACAACAACAACAACAACAACAACAACAACAACAACAGCAACAACGGTGGACTACAGAGGCTACTCTTTCATTACAATGACCAACAAACAACCATAGAAAACAATATTCACTACATGCTATTGGATGTACTGCAGAGAGTTGTGTTCGCCATGTTCTTCTGTAGTCTATGGTTTATATACAGCGAATAAGCTTTATGTGCATGCTTCACGTCTTCTTCTCCGTTTTTTGCAAGAGCATTACAACGCCACATACAGGCCTGGCATCAGTACTACATCCTTTTCAGTCATTTTCAGTGGTTTTGTGTGGATGCAAGATATTCCTGAAACGACTCTGTGTTTACAGAGCACTTTTTTGAAAACAGAAGAAAACTAGAAAAGCACTCGGGCAGCGCAGACCTCCGCCAAGGCAGATCAGTGCCCCCCCCCAATCCCCACCAAAATGTAATCATTTGTTCCTGGTGCCAGTATCAATATTTCCTGAAATTTTCATCCAAATCCGTCCATAACGTTTTGAGTTATCTTGCACACAGACAGACAAACCAACACTGGCAAAAGCAAAAACGTAAAGCTCGGATAGGAAACAACGCGGTTTCATGTGGACATGGCTCAAATGGGAGAGCGAGTGGTGAAAAAAAAAACTAACTAGAAGCACTCGGAGAGCGCAGACCTCCGCCAAGCCAGAACAATGCCCCCCCCCCCCCCCCACTCACCACCAAAATTTAATAATTTGTTCCTTGTGCCAGTATCAACATTTCCTGAAATTTTCATCCAAATCTGTCCATAACTTTTTGAGTAATCTTGCACTCAGACAGACAGACAGACAAACCAACACCGAGAAAAACGTAACCTCCTTGGCAGAGGTAAAAAACAATTGGACCAATGTCCCTGTATCTCGCCGGCATCTTCTATCAAACATCAATAACAACTTGAAACATAAATAAATACATTGAACATAAAAAATATAATTACCTTATAATTCCTGACATGTTACACCATTAGTAAGTTTATTCAATTAAGTTTTGTTTTTTTTTTTTTCTTCAGGAAATTGTTCTTTTTGTGGGATACTGATTCAACTTTATACAGTATAACAATTTTCACTACTTTCAACACCACTTCAACATGCCAAAACCACTAAAAATAGATTCATTTCAGTTGTGTATTTTGGTTTTGACAGGACATTAGGTGTTATGTTTTTATGGACTATTCATCACAATTCATAATAAAACAATACTCAGACAATCATAAAGACACATTTCTGCCTTTAGTACATAAAAACATAAACCCTATAATTGTGTCTGTTCTATTCTGGATTATATTATGGGTAATAGGTGGTTTTGGATGCAGCCTGTCCTCCTCTCTTGTCAGCCAGCTGTTGCCGCATTATCATTTCCTGGAGATGATCGTTTCAAATGAAAAGCCTTCTGTACAGTCACGTCACAGCAACATTTCATTACATTCTAAAACAGCGAGACATGAATTTTTCAGAGCTGTAAAATGTACACAGCGGAAACCCAGCCATCCTGTCTATGAAGACATTTATATAAAGATGTGGTCCATGAATACAGACAAATCCAACTGAAGTTTGTCATGATGTTCTCTGAAGAAACGTCACAGTAACTGAACTGCTCCCACTTCTCCTGAATATAGATGATTTAGAGCAGGGATGTCAAACAGGATGAATTTGTGAAATGTAAAAATTACACTGACGATATTGATAATCAATGGTGTAAAACTCATTTCAGGTCAGGGGCCACATACAGACCCATTCAATCTCAAATGGATCAGACCAGTAAAATATTATCATAATAACCTATAAGGATGACAACTCCAAATGTTTCTCTTTGTTTTAGTGCAAAAAAAAAAAAAAAGTTAAATGATATGAAAATGTTGACATTTACAATCTATTCAGTCAGATGTGGAAAAACCTGAACAGCCTGAAATGCATGAGGTGTAGCTTTAATAGTATTTTGTCTGCGACTAAATGTTTTGTGCCTTTGCAGATCTATTGCATTTTTAATATGTAATGCACATAAGTAAACCATAAGAGGAGACATATTATCGTAAAAAAAAAAAAAAAAAGCACTTATTTTACTTAGAAATTTTAGGTTGTTCATGTAAGTCACATTTTTGTTTTAAAGGGTAGTTAGGGTTAGGGACGAAAAGATTTTCATAATGTCATTTTACTTTTTTCACTCTAAAACATAAATAAACATGTGGAATTTACATAGTTTATAAGTTATTATTGTACTGGTCTGGCCTCCACTGAGATCTAGCGGGGGTGTATGTGGCCCCTGAACTATGAGTTTGACACCCTTGTTCTTGTGCCTACACCTGTAATATGTAATGCACATAAGTAAATGATAAGGTGAGATGTAATACTGTTGAAATTGCACTGAGTTTTCTTAATAAATTTGAGGTTGGTCCTGGTTCATGTTATTCTTTTTTTTTTTTTTCGTATCTGTCTCTACATTTTTACTTGAGTATTTGTTCTTTGTTTGACCTTTTGTATTAACTCTGTATCTGTTTTTACCCCGTTTGTTGTGTGTTTGTCCCTTGGCTGCTTATTGTAAAGCATCTTTGAGTACTTAGAAAAGCACTACATAAAACCGATTTATTATTATTATTATTATTATTATTATTATTATTATTATTATTAAAGAGTAGATGTAAACAGTATCATAATGTCATTTTACTTTTTTCACTCTAAAACACAGAGAAACATTTGGACTTTGACATTGTTTTTAAAGGTGGGGTCTGAGACGGATCGGTGCAGTGTCTGCAGTGATGCAGTCGTTGTATCGGTCGGTTGTGGTAAAGAGGGAGCTGAGCCGAGAGGCGAAGCTCTCGATTTACTGGTCACTCTACGTTCCTACCCTCACCTATGGTCATGAGCTTTGAGTCATGACCGAAAGGACAAGATCCCGGATACAAGTGATCGAAATGAGTTTCCTCCGCAGGGTGGCTGGGCGCACCCTTAGGGATAGGGTGAGGAGCTCAGTCACCAGGGAGGAGCTCGGAGTAGAGCCGCTGCTCCTCCACATCGAGAGGGGCCATCTGAGGTGGCTTGGGCATCTGTTTCGGATGCCTCCTGGATGCCTCCCTGGGGAGGTGTTCCGGGCATGTCCCACCGGGAGGAGACTTCGGGGAAGACCTAGGAGAGACTATGTCTCTCGGCTGGCCTGGGAACGCCTCAGGGTCCCCCCGAAAGAGCTGGAGGAGGAGTCTGGGGAGAGGGAAGTCTGGGCATCCCTTCTTAGACTGTTGCCCCCACGACCCGGGCCCGGATAAGCGGTGGATAATGGATGGATGGATGGATGGGTCTGAGATCTTAGAAAACAGTTTGAGCTAGCTACATTTTGAAAATACTCAATTCAAAAGTCCAAGCCCCTTTCTTCAGACATCCCTCCGAAGCCACACCTCCAGAGTAGTGGCACACACAATGCTCGTTCCCAAGGATTCACGAACGCTGCACAGCAACAATTCACCGGCTGAGGCTCTGCTCCGCTCCGTACCCGGGTTGGGCTCCGACGCCGTCTACGGTCCAGTCCGGCCCGGCCGAATCGTCTCCGACACCAACTGAGGCTCCGTCCCCTGCTTCGCTCCCGTACGCCTCGGGCTCCTACCCCGACTACGGCCCTGGCTGAGGCTCCGGCTCGCGTATCCATGCATAGCTCATTCAGTTTCCTCTAACACCCCCGCTCTTACAGAACAGTCCCAGTTCAGACCTGTGTGACTAATGTTACAGTCCCTAGTGGTTTATGTTCGTGACAAAACAGTTTGCCAGTGAACTTTCCATCCTAACATAACTAACATAGCCAAGTTCTGGCTACGCTTCCTGTACAAGCACTCCAGCCTCTGGGAACATGCGATTCATGCTCGACGAGGGGTACGAACAGAGGAGGGAAGGGGTGAGGGGTGAATGGCAGTTGAGTTTAACCCTTTCATGCATGAATTATGAGAACCTTAGTCAAGATTTTTTTTTTCTGGAGTGTTTTTATACATCCTTAGGCATTAAAAAAAAAAAAAAAAAACTGCAATCAAGTTTTTTTTTCATGGAGTTACAAAAATGTCCATGCATTTAATTTTTTAAATAAAGAAATACGTATTTAAAACCCAATATCAGAAATTAAAATGAAAACAATGAAATAAAGACATTTTTAAGGCTGCTAATTTGATGTTTTCTCACATTTTAACATACTCTAATGCTAGTTATTACCTCATATAATATGCAAAAAACAACTCTTTTTGTCTAACAAATAACAACTGATTTACACTTAAACATGTTAGTGCAGATCAGGTTTATCAAGAACAGCAAAGTTATAGTAATGGTATGAATTGCAGTGTATTATGGGATGTTGCATAAGTGTCCACTGTGTTGGCTCATATGGAACTAAAACATCAAAACCTATGAATATACAAGAGAACAGCTGGAGAAGAACTGTCCACTGTAATGACCACAATGCATGAAAGGGTTAATAGACATATCACCATTCAATCATTTCGAGTGGGCGCTCAAAATGATTGGTTGGTGTTTTTTCAGTCCTGCCCGTTCCACAGGTAACTGATTTTTTTAATTTTTGTGTTAGAGCATTTAATTAATTTGTTGTAATTGGGATGTGAAGGGGATTTTAAGGAATATAATAAAAAATGCTCCAGAAAAACATCTCAAACCCCACCTTTAAGTTACGCTATTATTTTACTGGTCTGGTGGTCCCCTTGAGATCAAATTGAGCTGTATGTGGCCCCTGGTTTAGAGAAATGAAAAAGACGATGGGATGGTTTCAGTCATTGTAGCAGAGGCATAAATATCCACATTCAAAGGTTGATTCATGGTCTGGCGAAAAGAGAAAAAAAAAAAACAAAAAAAACGCACCATCCAACTGAAACCTTCAAATCCACCAAAACGCAACAATATACTTGATTTCAGAGCACGAAGGATTGACTGATTATGTAATAGTTTTGTTCGTCAGACTGTACTTACAGAGACATTAAGATTCGCAAAACAGCTGTAACCAAATGTGAAAAGTCTTAGAACATAATGAGACTCACCCGGGCTAAACTGACTCCACCAGGAACTTTGTAGGGGACGTACTTCCTGTAGATGTGTCCAACTCTGGAACAGGGGATGTCCTCCATCCGACCTCCGCACATCCACACCTACAGACACATAAACACAGGAGTATGAAACGTCTAATCTCACTATATTTCCATCTCAAACCTCAGATAATAAACATGTTGCCTTATGTTGCATGACCTCTGCTGTTTCACTTCAGAGATATTTTTCAGAGTAATGTTTGGTTTTAGGGTTTGTCTTCAGATGATCTGCGGTAAAAATCTCTGATTCCTTAAAGGGGTCATATTTTGCTAAACCCACTTTTATTAGTCTTCGGTTCATTTATTTGTGTATTCGGACCCTAATAGTTCATAAAGTTTGAATTTGAACCCTCCAGGTGCTGCTATCTTTATATTAATTCCGGTAAAAATCAAGTGGATTTCTACAACCCGTTTTAATTCCTGCTTAATTTTTTATGTTTCATTACTAGTTATGTCACCACATTTACACATATAAGGTCAAGACTTCCGATGAACATTTCTCAGAGTACGACATAATTGTTTATCAGCAGCAGCGGTTGTAGTCCATACTGAAAATATGTCCAAACTTCGAGCCGATTACCTAAAACGTTCAGTTGTTGGTTGTATTAACAAACACAAGTGGTTGAACGGGACAGAGCAGCACAATCAATAACCTGGAGGGGGTGGGGCGTGAAGTGGCTCATGTGCATTTAAAGGGCCAGCGTTCAAAACCACCTTTCTGGTGTCATTATTCTGTAAGTATCTATAAACATCAGCATCCGTTTGTAATTCCATTAATGCTGCATCCTTTCAATCCAATTCCATTCTATTTCTACAGAACAGGTTTTGTGTTCATCGTCGTCTTGAAGGACATGCGACAGATGATGGACATTGACCCAGATTTGTCTTTTGTACACTGCAAAAAAGGGGTGTCTAAAAACAAGATAAAAAAAACCACTAAATCTGAGGAAAAAGGTACAAAAAACAAGTGAAATATCTGTCCATGCAGCAAGATAATTTCACGTGACCAGATTCTTGAATCCAGAGTGTTAAATCTACTAACTGAATACGAAGAAAACAGTCTGCATGGTGTTCACCAAAAAGCCAACTGAACTGAAACAGTCTAACATCTTTCTTGTAGGGGTGGAACTGGATTTAGTCAAAGAGTTCAAGTACCTCGGGTTAACCATAGACCCAACATTAACATTTAAATAACACGTAAAGCGAGTGAAGAAGACAGTAAATTTTAATGTGAAAAATTTTAAAGAAGTCAGACCCTTTATGACCCTACATGCTGCTAAGATGTTTTTATACTCTATGATTTTCTGTCACATTGAATACTGTGTAACTTCCTGGTCAGTTGCTGCTGGCACAACACTCAAACCCATAGAATCACTTTTTAAAAAAGCCATAAAAATACTTGACAAAAAAACATTTAATTTCCACCACTGCATTGTTTTAGATCAGGGGTGTCAAAATCATTTTGGTTCAGGGGCCATATTTAGCCCAATTTCATCTGAAGTGGGCCAGACCAGTAAAATAATGACTTAATAACCTATAAATAATGACAAATCCAAGTTTTTCTTTTTGTTTTAGTATAAAAAAAATCCCCAATTAAATTATGAAAATATTTACATTTTACAAAAAAGATGTGAATAACCTGAAAAAACACAAATTTCATTTGAAAAATTAGTGCAATTTTAACAATATTATGCCTCAACTTATTATTTATACATGTACATTACACACAATGTTACATAAATATTTGGTAACAGGCAGAATATTGTTAAAATTTTGGAGTTTGGAACTAAAATTTGAACAATTTCTACAATAGTACATCTCTTATTAACACAACTACAGATCACAGTGGATCCATAAATGCACCAAACATTTAGTAACAGGCAGAATATTGTTAAAATTGCAGATTTTGGGTTGTTCGTCTTTGTTTTTATTTATGTATTTATTTGCAGTTTATTGTTAAAGAATAGTTTTGTAAACGTAAATATTTTCACAGTGTAATGTTATTTTTTCTCTTAAATTTTTCCACAATTTTTCACAAAGAAAATTTGTAGTTGTCATTATTTATGGGTTATTGTGTTGTTATTTTTACTGGAGATCACATTGGTCTGTATGTGGAACCTAAACCAAAATGATTTTGACAACCTTGACTGTTCAGGTTCCTTTTTGCACTGTCATCCCGCGGGCCGGAATGGAACCTTTGGCGGGCCAGATTTGGCCCCTGGGCCGCATGTTTGACACCTGTGTTTTAGATAAATATAAATTTCTTAATTTTAATAATTTTGTGAATTTTAAAAATGCTTGCCTGATATATAAAGTCTTGCATGGACTTGCCCCTCCTCGATAGATTTTATCAAATCCCAGTCTGTCAGTGGGATGGTCACCAGGGCCACAGCTCCAAGAGACTGGGAGGTGCCACACAGGTGCACTACTATTGGATAAACTACACTTTCAGTCACTGGGACTGAATATTGGAACAGTTTACCGCCCAACATAAGAGACTCACAATCATATGCCTCCTTCAAATCACAACTTAAACATTGGATAAAGGAAAGCCAAGCCTGTGACCATCAGTAGATTGTTCTCACTGTGTTGTTCTGTGTGTTTTTATGGTGTTGTGCCTTTTTGTCAGTTTTGTTTTTATGATGTCTTTTAAGATGTTTTGCCTTTTTGTCAACTGTCTTTCCTGTCACCTGCCAAGGGACTACATATGGAAATTAGCACTGCTGCTACAATCTGGCATATTTACAGCTGCAATTGTAGATGTTCATTAATATGCACTGTCCCCAGTAAATAAATAAATAAATACAGATGCATGAACGCTTAAAATATAAAATTAACTCTTACAACAAGATAAGTGATTTAATCTAAGGTTTTTAAATCCTTTGCAGAGTAGCTGCTGAGCTGCGGTGTGTTTTGGTATTGGGCCGTCCTCGCTGATCCTCCAGTGGATGTTACATTAATAACAGCTTGTCAGGCTTGTTGCACCTCTGCACCAGGACAAACAGAATCAGGACAAAGAACAGATTGCATCCACGTTGAGCTCCGTCCACTTCATCTCTGTGTTTGAGCTTAACAACGGGGAGGGATCAACAGCTCCAGTTCAGCAGCAGGCGGATTAAAGTCAGAGTCTTATCGCACACCTCGAACATACGACCTCTGGAATCCACTCGGCTCCGAACGCTAACCCACTAAACCCACTAAACCCACTAAACCCACAGGACAGGCCCACACTCCCATTCATATCAACAGCAGCGCTTTCCAAAACAAACACAATGAACTCTGGGAAAACAGGCTTTGTGTGTCAAGAAGAAACAGGACTTCTTCATCTTTAAATATCTGTTTTTATTTTGAGGAATGTAGGCTTTAATAAAATCTTTATTTGGTCTTCGTGTAAGTTTAATCTAGTTTTTAACTTTTCATTAAATGTTATAATTGTTTTAGTTTTCTTCATTCCGTCCAGGTTTTTAAAGTCCTTGCATTTTAAACCTAAACATTTAGAATTATTAACATTTTACAGAAAACAGTTTGTTCATAAAATATAATTCATCCTGTGCTTTTTTTTTTTCTCTCACTGTCAGAGTCTGATCATTATCATTTCTATTATTAATTAGTCTTTCAGTTTAATTTTATAAGTGCCTCAATTTTCTATAATTTTAGTGGCAATTCGATTTTTTCCAGATCAGGAAAACCTCGATTTATAGGGGCTGGAATGGGCAGAATTAGAGAATGTAAAAGATTTAAAAAAACATTTTTTATTCAAAGTTCCATTTGGTGCAAAAAACAGTTTATTCTTGTACTGAGAATATTTATTTATATGTATTTAGGCATCATATTAGATCACTCATGCCCACCCACACTAAGGCAAATATTATCAAAACTTGTATTTTTCTCTGTTTATGGGACTCTTGTCTGCATCTTGTCACAAAAATTTGATTTTTAATAACTTTTCTAAATCAAGGTCGTGTATATCAATTATGTGTATACGTGTGTTCAGGAAAAACAGAGAAACTGGAAAACAACTGTGTATAGTCTCATTTTGCTCGTGTCTTTCACGTTGTGTTCCATGTTTCACTCTTGTATGTTTCTGCACTTTCTTTTTTGTATTTTGCTGGTTTTTATACTGAAATTCCCCCGCAATGGGATCGATAAAATCTTATCTTATTGCTTCTTGTATGGAACCTGCACTTGAAACATCAAATCCAGGCAAATAAATCAGTGTATGACCTACAGTAGATGGAGGTCAGCACCGATACCTTTGGGAGACGGACCGGACCAGATCGGACCGGTGTTATGGACAAATCCACATCATGTAAAGAATATACTTGGACAACACTTAGGGTAAATTAAGTTTCTAACTGAATTTGTTGTTGCTGCTTCACCTTCTTGCCAGATTAAAGCCTCTGCGTTACACAACACAAACACTGGTTTGTATGAATTTTTGTGCAGGTTTGTCATCATTGCATTGTTGTGTGGACAAAGATATTTTGTAAAACCAAGCCAGATTTTTTTTTTTCTTTAAATGCAACAAGAAAAATGTTTACAAAATATCCATGATAGTGTGACAGGGCATAGTTACACATATACAATGATTTATAAAACAACTGTGGCTGTTTTTAAAATGGTAGGAAACCTTGATATTTGATTGTGCAAGACTGCTTCTACATTCAACAACATCCTCACATCTATTTATTGTTTGATTATATAATCTGAACTGACATCTATAGAACAGCCTCTCGATCGGCCTTGAAAACTTTGGACACAAAGTTAGGTGTAAAATGTTGTACTTGAAATTATTTAGGAAAAATACATTAAAAAAGACATCATGTACTGAATACAGAATAAATAAGAATTAATGCTAAAATGTAAAACACAATAAATACATTCATGTAATAGTTTTATTGTCAATTATCTTGTTTAGGCTTTGGTAACATTTGAAGAAAATTTCTATTTTATATTATTCAAAATGAGTTTATTTGAGTAGCTGAGTAATTATAAGTCAATTAATAACCATTTTATTTATTTTTCTCATCAGTCAAAAAGGGTACTTCTCAGTTTATATTGTGCTCACAAAATTTACTTTAAAAAAGTTATTTTTTTTATATATTACAGTTAAATATATGTTGTTTGTTTACACAGTTTTGAAAATACCTTCTTCCCACCCCTTTTCGGGCATGTAAATCAAACTATTGTGCTGTTCTTCTGTCTAAGATTGCCTTGATTGTTGATTTTCATATTATTATTATTTATGTTTTGCTTGTTCACATATATGTTAAATTTCATTACATGTTCAGAATAAATCATTAAATCCAAATCCAAATATAAACAGACACCTTTGGCACAGGAACAAATTTTGCCCAATTTTTTTTTTTTTTTTTTTTTCAATCAAACATGCTGAAGCGAGAGTTGGGGGGTACTTGGCTAAAAAAAAAAGGTTTATTTCGGGGGGTACTCCACTGTAAAAAGTTTGACAACCACTGCTGTAGAAGATTTGATTCTGTTAAATTTGCCTTTGAAGCATATTTGATTGCATTAAATTCTAGTTTATTTGGGGTTGTTTTGCAGTGGAAACTAACAGAGAGGGTATTAAGGTGAAAAGGCAACAAAAGGTAAAACGACCACGGCAGTGAATTAGATCTGCAGGTTTAAGTTTTATAAATAAAGACGCTGCGACAGTGGAAACATCAGTCACACGTCAAATATCACTATAGCAGACGTCCAATCGAATCAAAGCGCTGCAGCAGCCTCTGTGTGAGATGACAAAAGGCCTTAGTCATTCGGAGCAGAATTCAATTATGGCGGCGGGTCCTTGTGCGTGTCCGGGCTCAGTGACGGGGGTCGGGGGGGTTGTTAACATGCTGGACGAGTCACCGGCGGTTGTGGCTGCACTATAGAATAATTCATGCTGAAGCACCAGACAAGAGCATAATCTAATAAGGTTTTCTGAAGATGATGAATGTGGAGAGTCCTGGATGCAGCAGAGCATGTTTGGATCAAATGACTGAAACCGGAGCTGAAAGTAAAATGAGGAAGTGTCTCATGTGGATCAACAAGTGTTCGAGAGGAAGGGGAGAAGACACTGAGAAACACACAGGGAAATCAGGCTTTACACCCGCAACTCAATGAACGAGCTGTGGCGTTGTTAAATTACACCCACATTCATATTTAATAATAGTTAATTTCGCCCGTAAAAACCCAGTCACTGGCGACCAAAAGCACCTACTGATCTAGAATGATTAAATACTTCTGATCCACTAATCCTATCAATACGAGTAAATAATTGGTGTAAAATGCAGTTTGTCATCTTTTCACGGTCATCAGATATGACCCATTTGGACGTTCTGAGGCTCTGTAGTGAACGTGGAAATACCTTCATCTTCTACAACATTGATTCACCGGTAAAACCCATGGAGTTGGATCATTGAGAGTGGATGGACACACTGGGTTTATATTCAGTTAATGATGCTAGCGGCATTGTACCCGTGGTGCCGTTGTACAATAGCATGAGAGGCTAAAATCGCCCAGCATATTTCACAACATTTGAATACGGACATAAAATTGTGCCTAGTAGATAGTGAGGTAATGCTTCTATTAATTTGGCGAGTTTGGCAGCGATCAGGCCTGTGAAGGCTGAGGAAAATCCATGCAAATGCCCTCCTGTGCTGCAACACCGATCAATCGGACACAGAACGCGTATTATATAGTTGGATTTTCACTGAAAAGTCATGTTTTCTTGAGTTTTTGCCGTTTCTAATATGATAACCCTCTACTCTCAGTAAATTAATTACAGGAAAAGATCAGATTTTCACTGAAAAAATGCAAAACATATAATATTATCCTCTATGTGTAAATACTGTACATTGACAATACATTTAGTTTTTCTACAGATTTTAAAATTATAAGTCTTTGTTTACAGTATTATAAAGGGCGTTATCTAGAGTAGGTTTTTTAGTAAGTATTTTTGGGAGTATATACTAACCTTAATGTCAGCCTGGTTACTAACCCACCTGTTTTGGTCTGTCTGGTTTTTGTCTTGTGCTATAAACAAAGCTGCTGAATATTTGAATTTCCCTCGGGGAGTAATAAAGTAAGTAATTAAGTACGTAAGTAAGTAAGTAAGTATCTATCTATCTATCTATCTATCTATCTAATGGCGATAAATCACTTAAGAAATGTTAAATATAGGGAAAAAAATGTTTTGGAACAAGCCACAAAAGTAGCACTGGCTCTTTGTAGGTTAAAGTTCCCATGAAACAGTAAATGCTCCAATTAACTGATGGGTAACTCGCTCACTGGAAACTCTTGTAAGAATACTTGCTCAATTACTTTTTCACACACTGAGTTATTCATAATGTGTGAAAATGAAGGACTTCTAATTAGGAGTGTAAAAGGTATTAAATGCTTTTTTTTCTTTTTTCTCACAGCCTGATACTTTTACAAAAAGATGCAATCAAATGATCCTTTGTCATGTGGGTCAATGATATGTTCATTAGTACAGATGGAAAAGCTCAGGTCTTTGAGGACGTGTTCTGTGAACACTTTAAGTGCTTGGAATCTGTTTCTCGCATACTTGGAGGAAGTTTGATTGGACTAAGGATTCTATCTGTATACCAGTGACTGTCCTCTGCCCCTCTTTATTTAAGTAAGAACTGGCTAGTTAATTATTTAGCTGTCATACACATCTGAGCCTTATTTTTTTGTGTTTTAACATAACTGAAAACTGCAAAATAAAATATATATTTAAAAAAAAATAATCATTTGTCTCTTGATATTACTTGATGTTAACTATTGTACAATTTTTTTTTGTCTTTCTATATGTGAAGAACTTTTGCATGGGGTGTCCAAAAACTTTTTTCCGACACTGAAGGATGAACGACATCAGGAGTTCAGTTTTGCTCCTGCGCGATCAGTTCCGTCAACAGTAATATTTCAGACTAAATCCTGACTGAACACTTTTTATTCAAGCCAAATATCCTGCTTTTTATTAACTAAATAAAGTTAAATGCAGCTAATAAATCCTCACATGTGCCTAAAACTGCATTTGCTTGTTCTAAATGTTCTTTTCAAATATGAAATGCTAAATATTGACATGTCTCCTGCTCCTCTCTTGCTACAGGGACATATTTTCTAAAGTAGAAGCAAACAAACCTTCTGCCTCCAAACCTACACCTTTAATTTCTCTTTATTCGTTTGTTTTGCGTTTTACCTTAAATGAGATCTCGTACTGCTCTCCTCCCCAGATCTCCAGCCCCGTGTCATAACCTCCCAGCTCCCAGAACCACTTCCTGTCCACAGCGAACAGTCCACCGGCCATCACTGGAGACCTGCAGGACACACAGTACACGACAGTGTGAAATCCATGCATGTGGATCCCTTTAGTGTCGATGACTTCTTCTTATCCCTGTTTCTAATAGACGGACTGATCTCCACCCATGACTGGAGATAGGTCTGGCTAAATGGTGAAAACTGCCCGATGCATCATTGGTGCCCCACTTCCGGACATTGAGAGAGTCTACAAGAAGAGATGTGTGCGCCGGGCGCGTAGCATCCTCAGAGACTCTTTTCACCCAGCCAACAGACTCTTTCAGCTCCTCCCCTCCAGGAAGCGATTCAGGAGTCTGCTGACCAGAACAAGTAGATACAGGAACAGCTTCTTCCCCACAGCCGTCACCCTACTGAACTCTGCCAGCAGATGACTCCACACCTCCTCCTACCTGTGTTGACTCTTGGCGCACAAATGCACTGATAACTACACATCTGGTTCCATAGCTGTACACATTCATCAATACTCCTTACTGTTAAATCTATATCACACAACCAATATTACATGTGTGTATATATGTATATGCTTACATCCACACTGAAGCTTTGTGTGCATGCATAGGTGTATATATGTATGTATGTATATGTGTATATTCTGTAATGAACATCCTATTTATTCAACTGTATATTCAACTGCACATTCAATATTTAATTTAACCACCTTATTTGCACTAGTTGTACATAACTGCACTCATCTGTACATATTACTTACCTGTACATATGATATTTAACTGTATTATACTGCACTTCTGCTGTTTTGCACTTCTGATTGGATGCTAACTGCATTTCGTTACCCTGTATACTGAGTAATGACAATAAAGTTGAATCTAATCTAATCTAATCTAAATCCACTATCAGTCTAGAAAACAGGGCCAATGTCCCTGTATCTCACCAGCATGTTCTATCAAGCATTTGTGAGGTTGTCAGGTTCTGAATCTACTGTATGTCAGAGTCCTGTGGTATTTATGCAGGAGATCAACTTCCCAATAGAAGTGGGTGGTACTTTCACTGGAGGAGAACTCAGCTAATTAAATCAAAGTCCATATATGACTTCTATCAGGGCTCAATAGTATATATATTGATATCTTTCACCATTTCCATGTTACAAGACAGCAAAATATGGACCATTATAAGTAAAGGCAAACTTTTCATGTTAAAAAAATTCATCAACAATTCAAAACTCAAAATATTTGAAAACTGAACAAATTTTATAGACATTATCCCGAGGAAGCTACATTTAAAAAAAGAATCCGACCAGTAGTTTCGGAGAGGAAGATGTTTAAAAATGTAACCATTACTGACCTCTTCAAGGTAACTCAAGGTCAAAGGTCATGAACCCAAATCCCAAATGAAAGTCCATAGATGACTTCCTATCAGTGCTCAATAATAATATTGATATAGCTAACCATTTCCATGTTATAAGCCATCAAAATATGACTGATTATAAGTAAAGGCAAACTTCATATATATATATATATATATATATATATATATATACATAAAAAAGAATATGTGTGTGTATATATATATATATATATATATATATATATATATATATATATATATATATATATATATATATATATGTATTTTTTTTTTAAATCATGAAAACATCCAAAACAAAAATTTCTCAAAACTGTGAACAAACTTCATCGAAATTGTCCCAAGAAAGCTGCAAATAAAATTTGAAAGGAATCCAACCAGTAGTTTTGTCAGAGAAGAAGATTATTGAAATGTAGACATTGGAGACCTTGAGTTAGACCCTTCAAGGTCAAAGGTCATGGACACAAACATATGACTTCTTATCAGTGCTCAATAGTAAGTATATTGATATCTCTATCCATTTCCGTGCTATAAGCCAGTGGTTCCTAACCTTTTTGGAACAAAGGTCCAGTAACAGCATCATGCACCTACCTTGTCCCCGAAAAGTGGGGGCGGGTGTACGGTATTCCCACCTGAAAACCAATTTGTGAGGGGGGGGTCTTACATGGGGTCTTTACGCAGGGGTTGAGAAACACAGTAATAGTCCAACTGTTTACATTTTGACATGGGGGGGGAATCTGCTGTATCTCCTTTTACAAATAGTGAGTGAGTCTGTGATTTTTCATATTTTTTTCCCCCTCCCGTCCTGTGTCTGCACCCCCTTCAATGCAGACAAAGCAGACAAAGCCTTGTGACCCCCCTGTGGGATCTCTGACATGCCTCCCAAGTTAGGAACCACCGCTATAAACCACCAACATAAGAGCCATTATAAATAAAAGCACATTTTTAATAAATCAAAAATTCATTAAAAAAAATCCAAAATTAAAATTTATCAAAAATGTAAACAAACTTTATGGACATTGTACCAAGGAAACTACATATCGTCGGTTTCCTGATAAAACCTGCTAAGTGTCGGAGAAAATGTTTCAAGAAATCGCTAACAAAGTCAGCGATGAAGACGATGACGAAGACGACACCGGACACGACGCCTTCACAGTAGCTCATAGCCAATTGGCCGGTGAGATAAAAAGGGGTTAAAATTCTCTCAGTTGTCGGTATTTATAAAACTCATCACACTCGTCTTGGATAGCCCACGGCGTAGGATGCAGAGACGGCGCTTTTTTGTAAAATACTCCCAGGGTAGAAGCTGTTTTGGTTGAACATATGGGGAAGTGAGCCGTGGTATTAAAACGAATAAATCCTAGCAGAAGAAAACAGGACATAAAAAAGACATATGTTCTTGTCAAAACTCGTCGGTCTCAGCGCGTAGATGAAGCTCAGAGATCACTGCTGCTCATTTTCACGTAATGAGGAGAAGTTTGAAATCCACACGTTAGAAGAGAGGATGATAAAGACTGAATATAATCACTGGAGTACAGAGTGCATCCTGTGAGTGAAACTACGCAATGTCTAATAGAACATCAAACGTGTCGTCTGTAATGAAACACACGTCAGAGTACATTTAGAAATCACTGCTCACTGCTTTTAGGTGGGTTTACCATCTGCAGTTTGTCATTCAGGATTGTAAAAAAAGAAGACAGATTAACTACACACTCATTTTGTTAGACGTGTTTGACTCAGTATTCACGTTAACCGTCATATTAACTGTTATTTTCATTGCAAGCGAAGAGCAGTGACACTTTATATATCATTTAATATACGATAAAGGGATGTGTTTGCAGATAAATCCATAGAATAGCATGTTTTATATCTGTCAAAGGTACGAATAATTATGGATATTTGACACATTATAGTTTCAGTTTAATAAAAGAGGACAAGGTTGGACCTGGAAAAAAATCCTAAATCTTTATACCCATCTGTTTTTAAATAACATCCAGAACTGAATGTACTAAATATGTTGTAGTAGATAATTTCACATATTAAATATAGCCTATATTTAATGTGTTGTCTACATCTACCAAAACTAGATCCATGGCAGATGTATTTTTCTGTAGTTGCAGAATTAATGATGTTTTAATTAATATAATTTTTATGCTTTTAAATCTGGTCTAGCTTCTTCATATTTTTGTAAAAACACATGGAAAAAACTTCATGTATAAAATGAAAACCAACAGAAAACCCTGTACGTATCCCATTTCATCTTTGACACCCTAGAACACAGGTGTCAAACATGCGGCCCGGGGGCCAAATCCGGCCCGCCAAAGGGTCCAGTCTGGCCCTTGGGATGAATTTGTGAAATGCAAAAATTACACTAAAATATTAACAATCCTTTTAGTTCAGGTTCCACATTCAGAATACAATCTCAAGTGGGTCAAACCAGTAAAATACTACTATAATAACATATAAATAATGACAACTTCAAATGTTTCTCTTTGTAAATATAAATATTTTCATGTATTTACACTAAAACAAAGTATAATTTTTCAAAAAATGTGAATAACCTGAAATATCTTAAGGGAAGTACAAGTATAAGTGCAATTTTAACAATATTCTGTCTGTTATTATAATGTTTTGTGTGTTTGTAGATCCACTGTGATCTGTAAATTATAATGCACATGTGTAAATGATAAGCTGAGGCAGAATATTGTTAAAATTATACTTATTTTTTCAGTTTGTTCATGCTATTCACATCTTTTGAAAGGGTAGTTTGTAGATGTAAACCTTTTTTATAATGTAAATTAACTTTTTTCACTCTAAAACATAGAGAAAAGTTTGGAGTTTACATTATTTCTATATTATTATGTTAGTATTTCACTGGTTCGGCCCACTTCAGATCAAATTTAGCTGAATCTGGCCCGTGAACTAAAATGAGTTTGACACCCCTGCCCTAAAACATGTGAACACTTGACACATCGACAATGTGTATTTTAATAAAATTGATTAAATTAATGTTTATTTCCGCAATAAATGAAGCATTCAATATGTTGAGAAGAGCATCGTGGTTTCAGATTTTCCTGTACTCTTACTTCCTCTAAAGAGAACATGTTCATAGCAGCAGTTTTTCCTCTTGGTTCAGTAACAACAGTCTGTACAACCACAGAGTCTCACCTGCTGTCTTTCTTTCCTGAATAGCTGCACGTGTTTGACTCTGATCTCACTTTTATTTAGGTCTTTTTCTAAACCCAAAGTTCAGCTCAGATGCAGTAAAGCTCTAAAGCTCTGTCAGAAACCAGGTTAATACACCTGTAGCTTCAATCACTTCAACTCAAATAGAAATCCACCGACTCACACTCCCAGCCCACACCGCCGCCGTCGCTCTGTTGCTTAGCAACCACATTGTTTAGCACAAGCCTGTTTTGGGGGAACTGTATTAAAAAAGAGTCTGTTACCAGAACTGTATGAAAGCAACAACATGAGTTATACAATGTATTTTGACAGATTAGATGGGAGCATTTTAGAAAAGCAAAGGAAGTCAAATTGACAAGTGATTATCACATTTGGACACATATTTGACACCATTAAAACAACCACAAAAAGAAAGAAAACAATCAGATCATTGTGGAATCAATCTGAGAGCTATTTCAAATCAAGTACGAAGGATATGAAGGAAAATCCAATTTTCAAAATGACTTAAAGAATCAATGAATAAATGCAAATTCAACATGAACATTCCTCATCCACATCTCATTCAACCTCACAGTGAAGCAGCACAGAAAACACTTCACAGTTTTATCCAAAAACCAATTACCTTCATCAAGGAAGTGAGTTTATCTGTATTTATCAGCTAGAAGACTAGCAAATTTGGACACATTTCTTTATTGTTTAGGCATGTGTTCCTGATGACGGTGAATGTTGATTATTGTATTCCAGTCATTCTAGGTCACAAGTCAAGGTCAGGAAAAAAATCTCTTCAAAAACCCATTTTTAACATGGAGCAAAATGTAAACCACAGTCTCATCTCTATATTTACCACATACATGTATAGATAATACAATAAAACATTTAGCATTAAAAAGGTCAAAGGTCAAGGCCAGTATACTAAACCAACAGAGTGGAAGTGCTGCTGGGTCTTCTTGGTGATTATCCACAGGTGCTCTTTGGAAACTTGTCTTACTATTAAGAAAAATCTTTAAAAATACAGCAAACGTGACTGGTGAAAAAAGCCCTGATGAAGACCAAAGGTCGCAACGTGTTGGCTGTATTTTAAAAGATTGCCATGGAGTAATAAAGGCATTTTATTTTTATACAAATCCTACAGTGTGCCTTGGAATATTTTTTTAAATTTTGCATGCTTATGCGGATTTTTTTGACTCTAAATGTCAAGGCCAGTATACTTCTTAAATATACCAATGCTTAGCTTGCTTTAATTTACATTATGATATACAATACTATAAGCTGTGTAAAACTGTCTTTAAGTATCGACAGGAACAATTGATATCAAGTTCGTTCAGAGACACGTTAGTCAAAACATGCACTTTTACAAACTGTTAATTCACTTATTTGTACATTAACTAAATTCAACCATATTGTTTGTGTAATAAAATGCATAAAAGTAAATTATTGTGAATCATTATTTCATTAACACCTATGGGATTGCTCCGGATGGTACACAGGCATATCCTCATGTCCTCTCGTACTTGTTAGTGATGTTAATGTTGTGAGTTAGTAGATTCTGGAGTGGTTTAGTGGAAAACCTCTGAAGGATTTTAATAGGAAATGGTAAAATGCACCATTCCAACAGAGATAAACTGTACTAGTACTGGATGGTTCTATAATTATGTTCCAGAAAGAAAAGATAGCAGCGGGAAAGACATACTGATCGCTGTATCCCACCAAAATTATATGCCTGAGCAGAGGGGATAGAAATGATTTTATTGATTTCAAACCCCCTCCAGTGTCTATGATCTGAACCAGAATCAGAATGGAGTATTCAACCAAGCAGTGCAATAACCTGCTCTATCAGTTTCTGAGCTGGTCTCCCTGAAGTCCCTGTTGCTTGACATGTCAGCTCACTGGAGGGAAAACTCATCGGCCCATGAATATTCCTGCTCACAAAGAAGATTTAATTAGAAATGCTTGCGTTGATATTCTCCATTTCAGAGCTTTAACCTCAAGGAGGGACGCGGTCGACGTTTGAAGTCCAAAGAGAAGAGAGGTGACAGGAGACAAAAAAAAAAAAAATCATACTCCTACACACACACACACACACACACACCTCCAAGATGGATTTCCCCCTCCCATCATGCCTTTCTCTCTGCTGCGGCAATGTCAATCAGGATGAAAATGAAAATCTTTGCGACTGAAATTGGATTTGCACTGATGAAGGTCATTTCATTGGGCCAGAAGAGCAGACTAATTCACTGAATGAGGATTGATGGGGATTGTTCTGCAGCTCATTTCTTCTTTGTCTTCCGTCTCTTATCTCGCTGCTCCACAGCCGCCTCGCTGATGATACCTACTGTACCTCCCAGGACGCCCCAAATAGTGTTTGGCATCTGAACACACACACGAACGCTGTCGGACTAATCCCTCTGGTTTCACAAATGGAAAGTCTGCCGTCACATGCAGAGTGATTTGGCCTCACACATAGAAGACGGACAGTTGGAGCTTCAGCTTTAGTGCATGTGGCTTAGGAAGAAAAATCTCCCATTAAAATTTAAGGAAATATTGATGTTTTTTTTTTTTCATCTCAAATCAGCTTGAACAGGACATCTTACAACTCTAGACATGATGTGTCCTGATATTTGTGTCCATATTGTTTATATTGTATTCATTTAAAAGATTAGATTGTTGAATTTATATGATCTATTGTAAATTTTAAACAGCTTACATTTTGTTTTGATTATATGAGATGCCATGCATTACCTGCCACGTGACATTGCAGTTAAGTACTCCATATAAACAGCTGTGTGATCTTATCTGCCCTAAGTCTGATGAAGGACATCAGCCCGAAACATCACCCATGGTAATAAATTCTCTAGGAGCTCACAGATTGTGCGGACCTTATTTTATTTTTTCATCTAACTTTTTGGGATTCATTTTCTGGATGTGGATCACCTCTCTTCATATGGTTCATAAACATCAATATTTCCTTCAAGTTTAATGGAAGATTTTTCTTCCTCAGTAAGATGTGAAGAAAGTAGATGGTCAGTTGTGGTAGAAAATTATTATTTACAGTCATAGCATGAAAAATATTTTAGAAATTTAGAGGTAGAACTTTTAAAATCAGTCATGGATAAAAAATGTAGTCCAACGGCATATTTCAAGATATTAATTAACATTCATTTGACCTCTCAAGGTCAAAAGTCATGGCACCAAATGAAAAGCCCATACGTGACTTCCAATCTATTACCGATCGTAATTATATCAATATCTTCAACTGTTTTGAAATTATAGCACTTTCAAGTTTTCCCATTGTAAACCAATTGGGATTTTTGAAAATTCAAAAATTCATAAAAAATTCAAAAATCAATATTTCTTGATTCTTTGAACAATCTCGATAGAACTTATGCCAAAGATGTTCCACAATAAATATCAAGTCATTGCAACTGATGGCTTCAGAGAAGAGGATTCTTGAAAAATTGTTTACGGATGACAGACAGACGACAACCGACACCAAAAGTCCATTGGACCCCTTGGGCAAAAAAAAAAAAAAAAATCAGTGTCAAGAGAAATGAAGTAAAAACCATCACTGAGGCATTTTGGAACCAAAGATAATTTAAACCAAACTAACCAATGCAATAACATTTATCACAATATAAAACTATATAATGATATTTGTCGTTATTAACCGAATTCAACGTGTCCCAATAGTTTTGTCCACATAGTCTACTTATCAATATTAAACCCAGCAGTCTGCTTGGGTTATTTTTCCCCCAGAGCTGCATTTATGATGAATTTACTTTGAGGTTTATTTCAGTTGAAATAAAACTTGTCTAACTGTTCCGTAGTTCTGCCTCTCACTATGGGATTAGAGAACATCGACGCAGGCGACAGACCAGAAACATCCAAAACACACACAATGTCATTAAATTATCAGCCAAAAAAACACAGGATTGAAACAACAGATTAAAGTCTGATTTAGAGGAAAGAAAAAGAAAAGAGATGGGATTCATAAAAGTCGATGGAATAACTGGTAAACAGGAAGAAGTCCCTTTGACTTTGGATCAAACAAGTGAGAAAAACAACAGCATCGTATCACAATTAAACAGAACAAAGTGATAATAATGACATTTATCCAAATATAAAACTACATTATAGTATCTGTCATTATTGTTTTGTATCCCAGACCCCTGTTAGAAAAGAAACACATGAATTCAGCGTGGCCCATATACAGGGTTCCTACAGGTTTCTGTAAGTTAAATTTAAGACTGTTTCAGCCTAATTACAACAGAACTTAATGCCTATTTCACAGCCATACTGGTAAACATTTGTGACTCCTACAATGTAAGAAAATGTATTAATTTACATCAGCAAAGATTGAATATTACATACATACTGTACACAGAACTGAATATTTGGGGGCTGCAAAGCTAGCAAATTATTGGTTCGGTGGAACTGAGTTGACTAATGTTGCTTTCTTTCTAGTTTGGACATTTCCCAGACACATTTGTACATAATATAGTGAACAAGTATATAGCAACATAATTTAAGATCTGCCCTATCAAATTTAAAACCTTTAAAGACTTTTTTAAAGGTATTAAATGCAGATTTGTAAATTCAAGACTTTTACAACTTTTTAAGACCCTGTGGGAACCCTGGATATAGTGTATTTCGGAAAATGTATCTGTATTTAATCCTGTATTTTACCTAATTTACTCATTTTTACTTAATTTGTATTATGTTGTCATGTACCCTGTCATGTGATTTTTTTAAGCTGCTCTATAAATACATGTCTTCGCAGTATTTAAGTATTTGCGGGTGTGATGCAGCTCTTCGTGGGGTGAATGTGAATGTAGAAGCTTTGCAGCGCTGACAGTGAGCACTCAGCTGACCCTTCACTAAATAACCAGGGTTACAAATCGACGCTCACTCAATAGCGTTCAGTGAAAACACACCAGCTGAAGAGTCAGAACTCCCACTGGGCCCTTTCGACCCACTGATGTATGCGCTCACGCCACAATACGACAATCATGAAGCGATTCACCGCATGACAGAAAAAAAAAAGAAAAAAGTGCACTCACTCAAAAGGTTCGCTGGAGTCGTCTTTCTGCAGCTCTGCGGGGATAGGGATGCGTTTGTAGTACATTTCCCAGTCGAACGCTCCCCGCATGGCGTCACCCGCCTGTGTCTCGTAGCCGAAGTTGTCGTGGTCGATGACGTCGATCATCGGACACACAATGGTCTTCCTGTTCTGGGCGATTCGATCTGAAAGACACGAAAATGACCAGAAAGAACAACATTAACATGAAAAAGCACCATTTAAAAATCATATTAGGATTCCATGTTATTGTTTTCAGTATCAGTATACATGCATCCGCCATATTGGACAGGTCAAGACTGGGCTCTAAGTGGAGGAGCTGCACTTTTTCTGCACTGTAACGTTTGCATCTCTTAAACAATTTCAATGAGTAATTTTAATTTTAGCTCCCCATTTGATAGGCCATGAGCTAATGTTGTCTTCGTCATCATCTCCATTAGCAAATTCTTCAAACGTCTTCTGCAATGAAACTATTGATTGGATTCATTTCAAATTTTATGTATAGCTTCCTTTGGGACAATGGCTATGCATTTTGTCCACAGTTTTGAGAAATTTTGATTTGAATTTGCCTTTACTTATGATGAGCCATGTGTCGATGGCTTATAACATGGAAATGGTTACAGATGTCAATATAGTTACTACTGAGCACTGATAGGAAGTCATATATGGACTTTAATTTGGGTCCATGACCTTTGACCTTGAGGGACCTTGAATGGTCAAACTCAAGGTCACCAATGTGTACATTTCAACAGTCTTCTTCTCCAAAACTACTTGTCAGATTCATTTAAAAAAATGTATATGTGTCTTCCTTGGGACAATGTCTTCAAAGTTTATTCACAGTTTAGAGAAATGTTAATTTTTGAGAAATTTCTGAAATATTAAAAACTTGCCTTTACTTATAATGGGCCATATTTTGATGGCTTATAACATGGAAATGGTTAGAGACATCAGTATAGTTACTACTGAGCACTGATAGGAAGTCATATATGGATAGGGCTGCTCGATTATAGAAAAAAAAATAATCATGATTATTTTAGCAATAATTGAAATCACGATTATTAAAAACGATTATTTGTTAACCTTAAAGTTGTTTATTTTTTTCTTGCAAAACAATGTAAAATATACTCTTTAAACACAAATAAAGCTTTTAACCACTAAAACAAAGTATGTTCACTTTTGTACAAAACAAAATCTTTTAATGCAAATAAGTGTACTGTAAATTCAAGTATGTTTCCTTTTGTAAACAAATAGTGCACTGTAATTAAACTGCTATAGACCTGCCATAGAACTGGAGCAATTAAAAAAAAAAAAAACCTCACGTAAAGTGCAAATTATAAATTCAAGCATGTTCAATGTAGTATGAAACATAGTAAATTCAGTGGCGTGCCGTGAGGTTTCAGTTAAGGCCTTCTGTATACATCAGCCATCTAGAATATGCATGTTGGGGTTATACAGGTTAGGGTTAGGTTAATACGGGAGTTGCAGCGTAAAGAGATTCGGAGACTGAAGATTGCACTGCGGACGAAGTTGTAGACAGAGTTTTTGTGTGTTTTAGTTTTTCATCAGATTATCATAAAGGTGGCGGTGGTTAAACTTTAGATGGTTAAAAAGGTTTGTTGTGTTAGCGGTGGGTGCAGACACAACTACGAAACACTTTTTGCACGTGATGTGTTTTTGCTCTTCGTCTTCTTCATCAAACCCAAAGTGATTCCATACAATTGAATCTGACTTGCCTTTTTTGTTTACCAAGCACTTCTGCTGTGATTTTCCTGCCATTTGTCCAGACCGCTAGGTACAGCTTTCCTCTTGGGGTGGACCTGCCGACTAGCTGGCAGCAGTAGCTTAGAGGGGGGCGGGGCAGACCAGCTCATGGTAGCTTGTGTGCGCGTGAATTAAATCAACTCAAAATTAATAATCGTTTTTTCTCGATTACATAATTTTTGTAATCGTTGCGTGTAATAATCGAAAACGTAATTGAATTTCGATTAATTGTACAGCCCTATATATGGACGTTCATTTGGGTCTGTGACCTTTGACCTTGAATGGTCAAACTCAAGGTCACCAATGTCTACATTTCAACAATCCTCTACTCCAAAACAACTCGTTGGATTCATTTTAAAATTTCAGATGTAGCTTCCTTGGGACAATGTCTACAAAGTTTGTTCACAGAATTTTCGAGAAATTTTTGAAACATTAATTACTTGCTTTTACTTATAATGGGCCATATTTTGATGGCTTATAACATGGTATTTTCATTATGACAACAGCCGCTCTGCTCCCCAACTCTGGAACTCCTTGCCACTGGAGCTCAAAAATATCACTCTCTCCCTCTCTTCACATCCAAACTCAAAACCCATCTGTTCAGGACCACAATTGCCTTGACCAATTTTTAACCTACCTTTTGCTTTTTACTCTGTTTTATTGCTTGTTTTATACTCTCCTGTTTATTGTACGGTGTCCTTGAGCACCAACAAAGGCGCCTATAAATAAAATGCATTATTATCATTATTATTATTATTATTATTATCATTATTATTAGTATTATTAAATGGTTATCGAACACATAACACAAACTGAAGTGACCGATGCAACACCTGCCTACATGTCGTTGCCTGAGTGTGCGTATTTTGATAATAAAATAAAATCTCCAGTTTCTTGTGGAAACTTAAGTTCCTCACCGAGCAGCGGGGGCAGCCAGTTGACATTGGCCTCGCAGTGGGAGTCCAGGAAGGTGATGACCTCTCCTTTGGCGGCTCCAGCCCCGAGCAGACGAGTCCGGATCAGACCCTCCCTCTTCTTCGTCCTCAGGATTCGAACCTTGGGCATCCGGACCATGTACTCCTCCAGCGCCACCTTCAGGTGTTCTGCAGAGACACAAACACAAACGGACCAAAGCATCAGAACCAGTTCCAGTGCGTTTGATAAGTGACGTAAAAGTGGATGAGTATCAGGTGCATAATGCTGCGTTGTCATGACGACGCACTGTAGCACAAAGTCGTCCACTAGAGGCGTTTGTTTTCAGTCTCACAAGAGAAAAACACACATCAAAAAGAAAAGTAAACTGTTAACTGTCACCATCAAACACGACATCTGTTGGTGCCACATGCTCCACGTTGAAAAGTCTCCCCCAGGCTTCACACTCTCACCCATACTGATGAAAAATCTGACACTTTGTTTTACTTTTCTGCACTCGGCGATGTTTTTTAAATGTCTGCACTGCACTCATTAAACGGAATGTTCCCCTGAAGAGAAAGAAACCAAATGTGAGGCATGAGAAAGGAATTAAACCTCTCTCTCCTCACAGCTGTGGTCATTAAGTTTTTCTTTTTTTTTTTTTTTTCCTCAGACAGACAAAATAACAGACAAACCATCCTCAAACAATTAACACAAACTATAACTACCACTTTATTTTAGTTTTATTGTTTGGAAGGAGTTCACACAATGTCTTTGGCTCAGTTTTTGCTGAATTAAGTTGATTCATCCAATGCTCATCAAAACATATATTCATACGGAAATGTTCATTACAGGACCAACTAAATACAAACTAAATGTAAAAAAAAAACCACTGAAACATCATGAAATGTAGTAAGGGAACAGTGCATGAATTTAGTTTTGAGAAAATAAAAATAAAATAAAATGCATATGACATAAAAATGCAAAGAAATAATTGAAATTAAAGATTTTCTTTTTTTTGTGTGTGTTAACGCATGTTTTGGTAAAAGCAGGTTTGCAAAGCCACTTCAGTAGTGTGGGACCTAAATAAAATACTAATAACAAAATCCTGTGTAATAGTACCAAAAAAACCTACACAAAACTGTCTAAACTGTCAACCTCTTGGTGCTGAAACACTATGAGGTTTTAATCTGTGGTCTTTTTTTATCACTGTGTATTGTGTCTTATTGATTTATGCATATTTATGGTATCTGACTAAACTGTTTCTATCTTATAATTTAATCATGTTTTTAGATGTAAAGCACTTTGGTCTTCTTCATGTTGTTGTAAAGTCCTAGATTAATAAACTTTGACTGATTGATTGAACCTCGACACAACAGGGGATGGCGGCGGTCGTACTTAAAAACGTATCTAACAAACTTAATAACACGGTAACGTTATTTATTTTTTATACGGGACTAATTGTTATAGATTATTCTTTAGGATGTTGTACACTGCTGATCCTGAGTACATATTTCATTTCATGTATAAACATGCAAATGACAATAAATTGAACCTTGAAACTTGAAAACTTTACATATTTAATATGCATTAAGGGGAAAAAAGTGCAACTAAAACATGCAAAACCTGACTCAAGAAAACCTAACTTTAAAAATGTGTAAATTGCTGTCAAAAGTACATATGAAAGTGTACACAGAAATTGGAAAAAAATTTTTTATAGGAATATGTCTGTATGTATTTTTGATAAATAACACTAAAAAATGCAAATGCATAAATGTTTTACAATTTTTTTCTTTTTAATTCTCAAAAGTAAAAACGTAAAGAGTAAAAATATAATGGGAATGAGCAAAAAAGGAAAGTAATGTCAGTTTATAAAAGTGCAAATAGGACGTGTTTTTGATCAAGTGTTTCACTTCTGAGTTAAAATAGAAATGCAAATGACATGAACAAGTGCGATAAATAAAAAAATGTGCCGAGTAATGCAAATAGAAAAAACATTTAACATGTACGTACAGATGTTGCCTCTCTATCCATAGACTCTGCTTAGTAGAACTAAGTAAATGAGCGGCTTCAGCAGATTTACTGAAGTCTAGGCAGTGAAATATCAGCCGTAAAAAAGACAACTGTCAATCACAGATGAAAGACACACTTTTCTTTCGTCTGTCCTGAGAGCCGCCTTCGACACAAATCATTCTTTTCCCAAATGGAGCCAGCAAATCTTTCGGCCCGAACGTCTCGTCACTTCTGACAGGTCAATAAAAACGATCAGAGTCAGACTGAGGCCATGTTTCATTCTGTGTCTGTCAGTGTCTTTTTAAAGCTGAAGGAGTGTCGGAGTCGCAGAGAAACGCCTCTAAACGCATCGTCGCCTGCAGAACCTTGGCCTTTATTACAAGTAACACAGATAAGGCACTGATATCTAACAAAGTGCAAGGACAGGTCGGACACTTTATTTTAATAAGTAATGACGAATTATGTGATTATTATGTAACATACTGACACTTCATGACTATTATGAATACTGGAAACCTTTAAAAGTACAAATAAAACTATAAGCATGGATTAAGGAAAGGAAAACATGACGTGTATGTGTGTGTGTGTCCGTGTGTATAAACAGCTATACACACATTTCAAATATGGGCAAAAATGCACATAATACAAGCAGTTTGCATTTCCATCCAGTTATTTTAATTTGGATTTTTCACTTAAAAACCTGAGTGGAAACACAAAAACATGGACATACTGAGTTTTTACTCCTGGGAAATTGAAAAAGCTGTCCACTGCAAAGGGAATTCCATAAACCTTGCTACTGGGTGTCTGTAAATTGTCTAAAGAGTCTGATATAGACTGGCTCTAAATGTAAAGTGTCACGAGATAACTCCTGTGATGTGACGCTGTATAAATAAATTTGACTTTATTTTGATTTGATAAAGAAAAATAAAGAATGTATCTGAAAAAAAAAAAGGTTGCATTATGCCATTTTCAATCAAGACAACAATTTAATGTAAAAAGCCCAAACTTTTACTTTCCTGGGTCTTAGGACGATAATGGTGTTATGAGAAAATGTAATCAGTTCATACTTGTACCTATATTTTGTATTTGTGGTATTCAGATGAACCATTTGTGAGATCTTGCAGATGCACAGATACGCTGTCGTTTTGCAAATGCACTGTAGATGCATCTAAAGAATGTAACTGAAACAAGTGTAAACAAGTGTTTGTGAGATAAACTGGATTTCAGCTGAGTTAATGTCCTTGATTGTGACTGTACATATTAGAAACATCATTAAATCTAATCATCAGCTCCTGATATCATTGAGCCCATTTACATGCATACTAATACTCAGATTATTATCTGATTTCAGGAGTTACCAGATTATCCATGTCATCACGTAAACAGTAGAATCTGATTGGTTTTATCAAATAACTAATCTGATTATGATTAATCAGATTAATACGTCTGGATTTATCCCCAATACTCTGAGGTCTTCCTGCATGTAAACAGGTTAATCTGATTCATTTCATTCTTTTACATCTGCGCATGTGTAAGCAATTAAAACCGTAGAAAATATGAGCAGAAGACAATAACAGCAAGTTTGATTCTACCATCACTACACATGTACGTTAGAGCTGCACAACATATCGTTTGAGCACCGTCATCACGATGTACGTGTGCGCAATAGTCACATCGCATGTCCTGCAATGTACGAGGCAAATGAATTCAATGTTCTCATCTAATTTCAAGGGTACCTGACACACACTGTGCACAGCAATCCACCAATCTCAATCGTTCTTGATCAGTTTGGAGCGAGTCGCTGGAAACAATACTGAATTTGAATTTCGAAAAGCCCTGCGATGAACTGGTGACTTGTCCAGGGTGTACCCCGCCTTCGCCCCTATGTAGCTGGGATAGGCTCCAAGCGACCCCTGTGACCCTAGTAGGATAAAGCAGGTTCAGAAAATGAATGAATGAATTTCGAAAATGACTTTTTTTCTTTTTTGCGTGTATTATTATTTTATGCTTCCTTGAATTTTCATTTCTATATTATGTTGTGCAAAGAAGTCAATTAGTAGCAATCAGGAAGCTTGTATCATTTCCATATCCAAAATAAATCAATAAAAAATACATAAATAAATAAATAGAGAAATAAAAAAAAAAGAGCAATGAACCAGAGAAAATCACCATAAACGAAGACTTAGTGCCAAAAAGAAAAGCAACGTCAGTTATTACCTCCGCCAAGGAGGTTATGTTTTTGCCAGGGTTTGTTTGTCTGTTTCTCTGTCTGTTAGTGTGCAACATAACTCAAAAAGTTATGGACAGATTTTGATGAAATTTTCAGGGTTTGTTGGAAATGGGATAAGGAAGAAATGATTTAATTTTGGGGGTGATCGGGGGGGGGGGCACTGATCAGCCTTGGCGGAGGTCTGCGCTCTCCGAGTGCTTCTAGTTTGGAATTATTTCGGCTACAAGAAGAACTAGAAGCAATCGGAGAGCACAGACCTCCGCCAAGGCTGATCAGTGGGCCCCCCCGTGGGCCCCCCCACCCCCGATCACCCCCAAAAGTTAATCATTTCTTTCTTATCCCATTTCCAACAAACCCTGAAAATTTCATCAAAATCTGTCCATAACTTTTTGAGTTATGTTGCACACTAACGGACAAACAAACCCTGGCAAAAACATAATCTCCTTGGCGGAGGTAATGATACTGAAACACGAGAGGAAACAACTAATTTGTTTGACCATTCATGACGGCACCACACAGCTGTTATATCCTCCTGAGTATTTTTTCATATCACAATATATATCGCAGGGCTAAAAAAATTGCAATGTCAGTTTTTTTCAATATCGTGCAGCCCTAATGTACGCACTCCAAAAGAAATCCAATAATAAACTGTTGCATCTAAACCAGGTTTTTCAATTATCACATTTTTTAAGTGCATGTAAACGCGTCAGATCTGATTATTACAATTCAATTACCCGATTACTTCGAGTTATCAGACTTTTATGGTCATGTAAACAGACTCAGTGATGGACCAGAACCATCTAAGCCCCCCAGACCTTATAGTCAGCTAATCCTTATTTCCACCTCACTCTGTCTCTCCTGTGATTTCCTTTTAAATGAAGCTGAGTAAATGACAGCCTCAGGTCAAGCTACATCCGAACCCTCCGTCGGCCCCTCGACAGACCCGAACCCCCCCCCGGTGTTTGGACAGGACCAGATCTGACCGGACTTTATTAAAGCAGACCTAAGTGAATTAGAGCCGAGCTGTAATCAAGACGGGGCTGAGGAGCTCTGTCTATCAAAGTGTCACTGTGTTAATCCTGCAGTAACAGGCTGCCTCCACTGCTCACGCTCAAATTATCCACAGCTCCAACAGTTTTAAAGTCACTGCCAGACTCCGCTTTAAAGGTAGAGGAGGCGCACTATATGGACATGTTGAATTTAGGTGTTTCTTTTCTAAACTGGGTCTGGGATACAAAACAATAACAACAAATGTCATAATGTAGTTTTATATTGTGATAAATATCATTGAGAAACACCTGAATTCCATGTGTCCGCATACTTTTGTCCATATAGTGTACTACTCTGCAAAAAGCATGTGGTGTGGAATAATAACTCAAAATCTGATGCATTTTGTTTCCAGTGTGAATGAAAAGTAAAAGTAATGCATCTAAAAAGGCACGGCTTCTGTCCATTTACAACAAAAAAATCAGATAAAATATATCATCCTACTATATAATGCACGTTCTGTGTCCGATCGATTGATGTTGCAGCACAGGAGGGCGTTTGTACGGATTTTCCTCACCCTTCACAGGCCCGATCGCTATCAAACTCACCAAATGAATAGAAACATTACCTGACTATCTACTAGGCACAATTTTATGTCCGTATTCAAATGTTGTGAGGTATGCTGGGCGATTTTACGTTCTGTGTCCGATTGATGTTGCAGCACAGGAGGGTGTTTGTACGGATTTTCCTCAGCCTTCACAGGCCCGATCGCCACCAAACTCGCCAAATGAACAGAAACATTACCTGACTATCTACTAGGCACAATTTTATGTCCGTATTCACATGTTGTGAGGTATGCTGGGCGATTTTAGCCTCTCTCTACTTTGAATTCTTCATCCCTGCCGCCATACTCCATTTTCGGAAGTGGTTATGCTGCCGTTGATGAAATACTATAAATTGATAGTACTGAAATAAGCAAACTGCCTAAATGCGTAATTGTGTCTTGAAAATATTCCTTAAATGTCCACTCCTAAATAATGTGAACAAATAACATCACGACAATTTTTTACAAAGCTGCCGCTGCTCTTGCTGTGCCCACTTACAATAATGTATAGGCACTTTTCACACACAATGGCAACGGGTACAATGTCGCTGGTAAATAACAATAAATAAAATAATAAATAAAATATAATAAAAAGCGCCTTCACTATAGCTCATGGCCTTAAAAAATGTGCTGAATCAAGTTGAGCTGACACCAGCAGTGGAAACGGTGCATTAACACTCTGAGCTCCAAAGTGAATCATTTTGTTGCTTTCCACCGTTCTAGAAAGTCAGTTAAACATGATTAGATTTTGGGGTTGTTTGTTGGTTAAAAAAAAAACAATTGTGAAGAAGACGCCTGTAATAGATTATTCATGGATTCATTCATTTTCAAGGGTTGTTGGTAGAACAAATGAAGAACGAGAGTGTGTTTTGGTTCTGAGTTCAATATAGGTGGGATTTGTATTTTACAAAGTCCAAGCTCATTTAGTGGGTGCTTCTTTATTATGCAAGAGGAGACAGCTGAGTAATGGAGACAAGGCCACAGGATTAGTGGTTTTCATTTCACTGTGACTTTAACATCGGGTCGGTGCCACACTCAGAGGAAAGGCCATGTCTTCACCTTCATAATACGTGCCATAAATCAGGAGATGGATCCACTGATTGTGCTGGTTCTTATATAACCTCTCTAATGACAGGCGGTGAGATGAAACAGTGAACATTTGCATTGCATGTACAGCACATTTAGCGCGGGATAGGAGAGCGGGAAAGGTTACGGCATCTAATTATGAACAGTTAATTTGACCTGAATAAATTGGAATACGGCTCCTCTGGTTTACTGGAAATGTGCGAAGCTATAAATCACGCTAATGAGAGTGGGCTGACGTCGGCAAACACATTAGTCATTATTAGGATGTGAAGTCCGGGACATGATGAGGGCTCAAGCACCGGCGACGCCTCGGTCACCTCCGCAGACCCCATTTACCAAACACTCGCCGGCTTCCATCTGTTTTTGCTGCAGGAACGCGTCGCATCTTCCGCCGAGACGGTTAATTAGAATTCACACGGAGGAAAGGAAACTAAGAAAAGCAGAAGCAGCGTTATGCACAGTTTGTTTACTTGACAAGTTTTTATCAGATGCACTTTTACTGACATGAACGGAACAAGTTTTGTGAGTGACGTTAGGATGAAAGTTAGACTGAATGTATTACAAGAGGGGCTTTGTTAACGTGAAAACACGATGATAGTTTTTCTAAATTTTTCAGATTTTTCCTTTGTGTTTTGAAAAAAAATCTGTTCACACAACCCTCGCTTTACAAAATATCTCACAACAGTGCAAAAATAGAATCAACAGGACCCTGCAGTTCACCAGCATGTTCTATCAAGAATCAATAACAAGTTGAATTTGTGAGGTTGTCAGGTTCTGTTCTATGTTAGAGTCCTAAGATCAATCTCCCAATATCCAATCTACTTTATTTATATAGCACATTTAAACGTTTCCAAAGTGATGCACATCATAAAAATGAAAAGAAATGAAAAGAAATACACTAAAAACAATAAATAAGTACATAAAACTACAACAATGCTATAAATAAAACAGAAAAATCAAACAGTTAAAAGAACTAAAATGAATAAAAATAAATAAATAAAAGACACAGAGGACCACACAACCCACGCTGATCAGTAGAAGTGGGTGGTACTTTCACTGGACTAATTCAATAAAAATCCATATATGACTTCCTATCAGTGCTCAGTAGTAACTACATTGGTATCTGTAACCATTTCCATGTTATAAACCATCGAAAATATGGACCATTATAAGTAAAGGCAAATTTCTAGTATTTGAAAAATTCATCAAACATTGAAAAAATTTACATATTTGAAAATTGAACGAACTGTATAGGCATTGTCCCAAGGAAGCTACATTAAAAAAAAAAAAAAAAAAAAAAAAAAGGAAATGAATCCGACCAGTAGTTTCAGAGAAGAAAATTATTGAAATCCACACATTGATGACCTTGAGTTTGACCTTTCCGGGCTCTACATGGCCAGGCCCCTGCATACATTGCTTCCCTGATCCAGCCCTACAGCTCGACTCGTAGCTTGAGGTCTTCAGGACAGCACCTGCTGATGGTTCCACGCACCTGTTTTAGCACACGCAGTGACAGGTCTTTTAAAGCTGTGGCACCACGTCTATGGAATGACCTGCCTCTACACCTACGGTCCATGGACTCTGTAGAGAGCTTTAAGAAACACCTCAAAACCCTCCTGTTCAAAAAGGCTTTTTAGTCTCCCACCTGACCCAGGGCCACCACAAACTGATTACACTCTGTGTATTCATCATAAAGTACTCCATGTGTCCCCCCCCAGTCTCTCTATATCTATCGCTCTCTCTTTTCTCCTCCTTTACTCTCTCTCTTTAACCCCAACTGGTCAAGGCAGACAGCCATCCTTCAGGAGTCTGGGTCTGCTCGAGGTTTCTGCCCGTTAAAGGGAAGTTTTTCCTCGCCACTGTCACCAATCACAAGTGTTTGCTCCTGAAGGATTCTGTTGGGTTTCTGTAAACTTGATTTGATTCTGATTGGAATTGGTAAAGCACTTTGTGACTCTGTCTGTGAAAAGTGCTCTATAAATAAAATTTACTTACTTACCTTTCGAGGTCACTCAGGGTCAAAGGTCACAGACCCAAATCAAAGTCCATATATGACTTCTTATCAGTGCTCAATAGTAACTATACTGATATCTGTAACCATTTCCATGATACAAGCCATCAAAATACCCCCCATTATAAGTCAAGGCAAATTTGTAATATTTTAAAAAAATTCGTCAAAAATCAAAATTTGTCAAAACTGAATTTACTTTGTAGACATTGTCCCAAAAAAAGATGCATATAAAATTTTAAATTCCTCTGACAGGTAGTTTCAAAGAAGAAGACTGTTGAAATCTAGACAAACCATTGTTTCAGTCAGAGTAAAAAACGACCTTATATTATATAAGGCTTTTGTACGTTTGGATTTTATGTGCTGTCTCTGTAGGACTGTACTGACGCTTCATCGCTCTCTTTTATCTTTATTGATTTTTCTTGTCTCTTTGCTGTCTTAACTCTCTCTTTTTAATTAATGTGCTGTAATTTATTGTTTTTTTAGGGTGCCTATTGTCATCAGGTCGGAGACTACAGCAGGATACTAGCTGTGTTGGCTAAAGCTGCCCCTTTTTACTGTTATCGATACAGTTAATTAATTGGGATTGTCCATGATATAATAAACTAAACTAAACATAACTCACATTACATATATCATTATAACATGCTCATAATATAACACTGATACTACATTAAATATGATCATAGTTTATGTGACTGAGCAGATCAAGTTCAGATTTCTTGAAGAGACAGGATGCCATGTTATTAACCCAAGCCTATTTTGGCCATTTTTGAGCACTTTTGATTTTGCCTTTATATACTATATAAAGAAATGTTTACTATACCCATGGTTGGTATCTTTTTTTTTTTTTCAGCCCAACTTCATGTATCTCATCTGCCTATTATTTTTCCCTTTAACCAACTACATCAACACAAAAGCCCAAAAAACACAAAAAAAATATAAAATCCGATGTGAAAAATTTATATAATTTATTGCATCTGTAACACAAAGATGCTTAAAGAACCTTTTCAAAGACTTTAAAAGTGAATATTGGTTCCAAATATTAGGTATATAAAATCAAAATTGTAATAAATTCAAACTATACTCAAATATTTGACATAAAAACAGATCTTTACATAGGTGTTTTCTCCGGTTTTCTCACAACTGATCATAACCGTATGCAAATTAGCCGCATGTTTATTCCGATGTACGCTAATGAGTCACATGGATTTTTCCTTTCTCCAACATAAAAACCTTAATTATGATGAACTGAATTGCACATGCAGAGGCTGTAGTGTGTCATGAAGGTGAGCAGAGACAGCTGGTTAAATTGTCCAGTAAATGCTGATTGTTGTTGGCCTTCTTGCTTCACCTGCTGCATCATGTTATAAACCTACAGGAGATCGAAGGATTTCTTCACAGCATTAAATCTGGAACTTACTGCCCACACATATGGTTCTCCACTCTCTGCTGCATTTTTTTATTTTTTATTTTTTAATGTTTTTCAGGAGTTAGGCGGGGGATTTTCAAATCAATTAACCTCAAATTACACTGGATCCAATATGGCATCTAAAGCTTGTCTTTCTAAGGCGCTGGATTACTTCCCAGAAGTCTTGGAGTGACACCAAACAGTCAAAGCTGCTAATTCATCCCCCTCCCCCCAATATTCGGCTGCTCTTGTGAACTCCATCGCACATTCGTCCCTTTCTGCTGAGCGCCGGGCTCAAACATCTGAAGTAGCTTTTCTGTGGCCGTCATTAAAACAGAAAAGAGAAGCTGAGGGAGCGCGGCTCTGATGGTATGAGCCGGTCTGAGGGGACACAATACAGCTGAAACAGCACCGACACCAGATGTGGGACAGATGTGCACCGCACCGACGCATCAGAAAGTGATGAAAGCAGCGTTTTGATGAGGGAGGGGGACGGACAATCTGTATTTAGATGTAGAAAGAAAACCCTGATATTTCCATGACAACCTTTGCATTTCATGTTTTTCTTCCTTTTACACCAGGGGTCTCAAACTCATTTTCTTCCAGGGGCCACATTCAGCTTGATTTGATCTCAGGTGAACTGGACCAGTAATATAATAGCATAATAACCTATAAATAATGACAATAATGACAACAGTTTTAGTGCAAAAAAAAACAAAAAACAAAAAAACATTAAATTATGAAAATAGTTACTTTTATAAACTACCCAAACAAAAAAGATGTGAATAACCTGAAAAAAACTGAAATTTCCTAAGAAAAATAAGTGCAATTTTAACAATATTATGCCTCAACTTATCATTTTTACATGTGCATTATGGATCAAATCTACAAAGACACTAAACACTCAGTAACAGGCAGAAAATTTTTAAAATTGTGCATCATTTTCTTTAGACATTTCAGGTTGTTCATATTTGTTCCTGTAATGGCAAAATTACTTATATCCATTTATATTCATATATATTTTCATATATTTCATATATCATATAGGCTTCTAACTCTATTTCAGATATATTCAAGTCACTGTGTATCATAGAGCAGTTTTGACCTCTTTTGTGTTTTGTCCACAGTAGAAGGCCAAACCAACATTTCTCACAGGGGTCTTATCTCTAAGTTCCTGACGCTAACCAAAACGCTTTCGACACATCATAATTTTCTCATGGGAGACAGAAGACTACATTGTGATTTGTATTTTTGGGTTCAGACCGTCTCAGTCTTTTGTCTGAGTGATATCTCTTTCTATGGAGCTCCAAATAAAGTGATTTCTTTGACACTGAACGCTTGAACTGACCCTTCTTTTTTGAAGACGAATTAGTAGAGTATTATTTTTCCATAACATACCAGTTATTCACATTTTATTGTAACAGGATAGTTTGTAAATGTTAATATTTTCATAATTTAATGTTATTTTTTGCACTAAAACAAAGACAAACATTTGAAGTTGTCATTATTTATAAGCAGAGTAATATTATTTTTTTCAAATCAAATCCACAAGAAAATATGAAGTCATTATTTTTTGTAGGTTATTTAGTTATTATGCTATTATTTTATATGAGACAATATTGTATGTATCTGTATGTGGAAAACCTAACTAAAATGAATTCCACAGCCTTGAATGTGGAATTTTTGCACTTTGTAAATTCATCCCACGGGCCGCATGTTTGAGACCCCTGGTTTACACAGTGTTTATAACAGGTTCAACCAGAGCTACGTGACACTTACCGAATTTGTTCAGTTGTTTTCAACCTAAACGACTACAGCAAGAAAGGCTATTACATACGCCGCAAGAACAGAGAAATGTGTTCTCTCTCTCTCCCTGGGTTGTGAGAATAAGAATGATGACATTTTCTTTTCTCACAGCCCTTGTTTGGAAGTTCCCACAACTTGTTCTCAACATATCATCCAGGCAACACTTTTTTTTGTTCTGTTCTTTATGGTATAACTTGTTCTCTTGTTCAGTAATTTAATAACTGACCTATTCTTTATTCTTATGGACTGTATACACGTTAGTCATATAAAATCAGGTTGGGACAATATAAGCTCGGCTCCTTCCAACACCATTTCGGACAAAGTGTTGTTAAAAAGCCACTATAAAAAAGTTGTACATTGTGCAACATTGCTTTTCTTTTTTTGGTACGTATTGCCTTATTGTTTAAATTTGGGGTTTCTCTTTGACTTTTTTTCACCTTTATAATTTATTCCTACTTCCTACTAAATTAAATTCGTAATCTTTGGTAGAAATTCCTAATTCCTACTAAATATTCCAACTAAAAGTGGCTCCTAAGTAACCAGCAGTGCCAAAACTAATATGTATTCTGGTGCCTATGGCAAAGATTTCTGTCTGGTCAAACAAATCGTTTATACATGTATTGTATAAATTGTCTTGGTTAATTCTACGGAAGTTTTTAGCTCAATAGTTCTTACTCTTGCACTTCTTTCCATGTATGGTTTGCTATTGTACGATTAGCCTATTTATTTATTTATTTATTTATATATTTTTTTTCTCCTCTCTCCTCTTCTCTCCTTCTTCTTCTTTCTTTTATATCTTATTCTAAGAAATGTTATTGTACTTTTAGAACGTAAGCTCCTTTTTATGTATGTGGCTGTAACTGTTCAGCTTGAGCAAACGTTCCTGTATCTGTCATGTTTAACACTTTTCTTCAAGTATATTAGTACTTCAAAATCTATGTGATGTTTTATTATGTTGGTCGTTTGTCCAGGACAACAGACAGAAATTAGCTTCTCTGCTAAATCTGGTGCATGCATCTTGTTCTTTGCAACTAATGCCAATACACACTGTCCTGCAACTAAATAAATAAATACACATACTTATGTTTGAAATGAAGTTAATCAAAGTCCCAAAACATTTTTGAAGTGGGCATGGGTAATGCAGTAAAGCGGAGGACTTCCCTGTAGTTCCTCACTTGAGTTTCTTGTAAAATATGAAATTCCCTGATCAGAACTAAGTATGTAATTTTGTTCTTTTTCTTGCCACTTTGAGAAAAACAAATGTTTTTGTTCTTGCAGACTATGTCCAGGCCTGAACACTTACATAAGATGAATGCAAGATGATTTCATGCGTTAGCATTCATTTTGTTTATACTATTTATTTTGATGTACACTGATTAATACTGAATGGAAGTAAAGAAAATGAATCCAATCTGACGTCTTATTCAACAACATGAAAACAGAGTAAAAAAAAAAGACAACAATGGCATAAGAGATATAATAACACAAACGCAATGTAGAAACATGTAAATGATATAAAAGAATAAAGTAAAAGTTTCAACATCAAGTGTGAAACAAGACAAATAGGACTGCATTTTACTGCTGTGTTTTGAGTAAATTTCACAGCATTTACTTTTTCATTTTTAAGAACTAAATAAGTTAAATCAATACTTTTAACAGTACTTTAAGTATCTGTAATTCTACTCGAGTACAGAATGTGAGGACTCCTGCTACCTCCTAATGTAGATGCTGCTTACATGAAACATCTGATGCCATTTGTCTAACAATGTCCACATATTAGGAGGTTTGGTACAGAGACAGAGTACTAATAATACCATGGTGTATAATTCCTAAATGCAGATCAGAGTTTCATCGGAGTTAATATATTTTCTCTTGGTTCTGTTCAGATGAACTCTGTGATTTTGGTTGATAAATTGCATTGTAGACAATTGACAAATGTAGACAAAACGACCTCTGGACAGATAGAGCTACAGAAACCCCAAATTAGAAATGAATGAAGTTATATCAGTCGCATTTGAAGCAGGAAGATTCCGATCAGTGCAATAATGTTTGAGGAAATAAATCAAACAATGCACAGGCAGGTGTTGACTCGTCTTAGCCCGAGACCCTCAAAAAGTACCACGATACTAGCAGACACATTATTGGACTCCGAAGTGCAGTATTAGAGATGCATTTGTCCAATATGTCCACCGGATTTCAGTATTGGCATTTTTTTCACCAATTCCAGTAGTACACATTTAATTGTTAAAGTATATTATTCAAATTTTCATAAATTTGTATATTTGGATCTGGGTTCATTCATTGATAGTGTGATGAAGGGCTGGAACTAGGGATGCAAATTATCGATTAATTCATTAATCATTAGTTGGTTGACCTTGTCGATTGATTAATGATTAATTGATAAGTGGTGATTTTCCTGTGGACCTGAATTTCTCTTTCAATAGAGTCTATAAGAATACAAGCTAAATACTGTTTATATACTTCATGAAAAAAGCATGTCATATTCCTTCCTTGTAACATTCCCTACACCTTCACGTGAACATGCAAAATGGAGGGGTAGGGGTAAGGGGTGAATTGAGATTGGGATTAATAATAATAATAATAATAAACTTTATTTGTATAGCACCTTTCATACAGAAATTGTAGCCCAAAGTGCTTCACATTGATTGAAAAAAATACAATATTAAAATACATTAAGATTTGATTAGAAATACAATAAAATAAAAATAAATATAAAAACAGCGCACATTAAAATATTTGATTATGCATAGAATTTTTGAAGTGCAAGAAATGAGATGAAATTTGAAATACAATAAAATAAAAAATAAAAACAGAAATACAATAAATATTGGGCCTTACACTCATCTAAAGCAGGAAGGAGGAGAAAGAGAAAAGAGGAAGTGTATGTTTTGTTTGTTGTTCTATGTGATTGTATGGGAGAGTCTGAGTGTACTTCAAAGCAAAATCACAGAGAAAACAATCAGAAAATAACATTCATTCATTTTTTTTTTTTTTTTTTATTGCTATCATCTTCTCCTCTTAACCGCTGCTCTCTGCCTTGTTCACTGATTAGAGATGATGGGGTATGGTTGAACTACACCAGCAAGAACACTTACACACTGTGCGTTTAAGGTGTTCTGGGGAAGAACACCTTCCTCTATCTATAAAATCTGCCTCATGACTCAGCTTCACCACAAAACTTTCTGTTAACATTCTTTTTTTTTTTTTTTTTTTTTTTTTTTTTAATACTTGTTTGCAAATGAAAATTCTGGCATCACCTGTGTTCAACAACATTCACCAGAGAGTGAGAGTGAACATCCTCCCAGAGTCCCCCGGCTCATTTATGATAAATTTACGCTGGTTTGTTTGCTAAAAACCGTGAATTTCAATATTTCATTCAAACTGAATCTTGGCATCTTCCTGGCAGTGTGTTATTATAGGCAAGTGTGCTTTCAAGACAGCTCCACCCTCGGGAAAATATGTTCCCGTGTGTGGAGATCAAATCCCTGATGTTTGCTTGTTTTCTGGATTTTTTTATTTATTTATTTATTTATTTTTTGATAAAACATGCATGAGCCAAAAACTGAAGGAAACATAGAGGACAGAGATGTAAATAAAATGAAAAAAGCAAAGATAAAAAAAATGAGGGGAAAAAAACCCAGCTGCACAGAGAAAGCATCAGCAATGGACTGAAACTGATTATCACAGCGGCTGTTTTTCATTATTTCTGTCAGTGTGACACCGACATGCACCCCCATTAATAAAACATCAATCTAATAATACTCCATCCGTCCAGCTTTTATGCGTCCATTCCTCTGATTATCGCTCATATACTGCTCTTCTTCCGAAAAGTCTTCTTTTCTCCTTTCTGTTTCCATTAAGTTGACGTTAAAGCTGCATCCATTTAACTCACGATGGCATTTATTTCCACTATTACAGACGCTTATGTCACTTCCTAGTAGATACAGATAGATAATCAGCAGAGGGAGGACAGTTTAGAAACTGTATCAGCAGAACTTGGCACAAATAGTGGCTGATGGCTAATATTGGGCTAATAAACTAGAAATATTGATTTGATATAATTTTGAGAAACAATAACAGTTGAAATAGCAAATAAAAAAAACAAAACCACCACATCCATTTATTAACCCTTTAACCCCTGACGTGTCTGTGGTGAACATTCTGTAAGTATGATTTATTTGAAATATTCATAAAAATTAAACCGCTTAGTCAATGGGGAAATTTTCAAAACGTGCTGATAGAACAGACCTTGTTCTTTCCGTAGACTGAGCATGCTCAGTGCATCCTCCCTGTGGAATGGGGGGTAAAACAGAGCAGTGAGTGAGACCGATTTGCTATAAAAATAGATGGTTTGAGCATTTATTTATTTATTTATTTATTTTTTTCCCCCAACTGTTTTCTTTGTGGGTTTTTTTGTTTTTACTATTTGCTGTGTTGTGGGGATTTTCCTTTCAATTTTTTTTTTTTTTCAATTTTGCTGTTTTTTAACAGTTTTGACCGTGAAACAGATTTTGGGAGTTCAAAGAAGCTGAACTGATTTAGGAAAAAAAAGGAGCCCCAAAACAAAAACTACTAGACCAAAATTCAAATCCTTGTTGTTCAGTGTGTCCAGTTCATGTTAAATATCCTAAATCTCTTACTGATGTACATTCGAGCGCCTTATTTAGTGAAAACCTGTCAAACTTAAATTCCTTTCTCTGTCTTTTTCTGTTATTCCACCATGTTTTGACTCTAAAACACACAGTAAAAAAAAAAACACTGAAAAAAAGGAGCAGAAGCACATACTCACAGCAGCTTTTATGAACCTGAAACAGACGACAATTCACAACAGCATGTTTACCTGGATTAATATGTATAACATATGGCATAATATAATAATAATGTCTCAGGGGTTAAAAGGTTAAAGTGGAAGACTGATTTAACCCTTTCATGCACGAATTTTGAGAACCTTAATCACATTTTTTTCCTGAGTGTTTTTATTCCTCTTTAGGCAAGAAAAAAAACAATGCAATTGAAAATTTTCTTCTGAAAAATAAAAAAATAATAATTTAAAAAATAACAATAATAATTTAAAAAAGAAATTTAAAATACATAAAAGAAATAATAATAATTAAAAAAAAAATTCTTATGAACCTATTTTTCATGAAGTTGCAAAAATGTCCACTCAGCTGGACACCACACGTTTAATTTTTGACACACAGAAATATGTATTTACTGATAAATTGTGTGGAAAACTATGGGGAGGGCTTGTGATTCTGGGGCTTTATGCTCAGGAGAGATCTACATAATGTTACCAATTCATGCCAGAAAAGATATGTAGTGTCTTAAAACTTTAATAAAGATATGTGTAAAAAAAAAAACAACAACGAAAAGAACAATAAAATCCATGAATATACAAGAGAGCAGCTGTAGAATAGCGGTCTACTGTAGTGACCTGTGTGCATGAAAGGGTTACAGTTAAATAAGTCGTTTCAGCTGAAACATTATTAACCACTGCAGCACTTATACCGATGGAAGGATCTGAACTATTTGCTTCGTTAAATCCAGTGAATGTCTCCTGTGACTAAAACCGAAGGTGATGCAGTGAAACGTTCCACGTGCGACTTTTCTTTTTTTTTTTTGGTTGGGCAGCGTACATGTGAATGGTAACCCTGTGTCCATTATTAAATAAGCAGAAACACAAACAATCAGGATCTGAATCCAAATATTCCTCAACCGGCCTGTGTTCCAGACATTCCCTTTCAGTTGGAGTCTCCTTCCTTCGTTCTGTTAACATGCCCAGACACTTACAGGTGCTAATGAAGTCTGCCTCCCTGGAGAACAGCTCTCATCTCCAAAGTACACTCCAATTAAAAAGGAGGGAGAAAATAAACACTTGCTAAAACACGATAACGTGCTCCACCGCACCACACTGCCTCTCGTGTAAAAAAAAACAACAACACCGCCTTTTAGCCCGTGGCCCTGAACATGACCGCTTTATTAACACAGCAAATGAGCCACTGGAAATTACACCAGAATCAGACTGTGGATTACAAACTCAAACACAACTCAGTGGAACCATCAGCAACCACAAATATACAAGAGAAATTAATAAACGCAGGCTGGAAATTCAACTCAACAAGATGTAAACAGAGGAAATTAATGTGTTCACTTCGCTAAAAGTCACATATAGAAAGTATGTGGACATGATACTTGGAGAGCAAAAGTCAACAACAACTCCCATGAGGCCTTTCATCAACAAACATCCAATTTTAGAGCTTGACTTTTCTGCTAAATGTAGGAAGCTAACGATGTAGAAGAAACTGGACACTATTATAGTACTATAGCACTACATTATATTTCAGTCTACATTTATTAAACACAATAGAGACAAATGAAGCTGAAATTATCTTTGCGCATTCATGTCAATTTAAAGTTTGTACCTTATAAGCTAACCGCTAAACACCTGCAGCAGCGGCACCAGTAGTAGAGAATTTTTAGCTAAAAAGTACTCACTAATGTAGACTCCTTTGTCTGTAATGCAAGTTGATGTTTAACTTAAATAAAAATTACAATATCTGTTTTAACATAATGCTTTGTTAAAACACTTTTGGTACTCGTAACTGGATAGCAAACTGCTAAATAAATACAGTAGGTAGTGCTGTTTTATGCTAATAATTTATTGCATTTTTACTTACAAAAGTTATTTAATATTCCACAAGAACAGAGAAATTTGCTCTCTCTTCCTGGGCTGTGTAAAATATTTATTTATTTATTTATTTATTTATTTATTCTCAGTGCTCAAGTTTGGGAGTTCTCACATCTCGTTCTCATCATATCTCGTGTTTTTCTGACAACTATAGTGTGATTGGTTGGAAATTTGAAGTGGGTGTGGCTAATGGAGAAAAGCATAGGACTTCCCTATTGTTCTGCACTTGAGTTTCTAGTGAAGTATGAAATATCCTGATCAGAACTAACTTTGCTCTTTTTTTCTTAAATTAATGAATTTTTTTTATATATATATATATATTTTATTAGATACTGACATTTTTATTGAGGTTTTTCACATTTTAACAAAGAAATACATATTCAAATTATGTATTCCATTGTAGACTTAGAGAAATAAAACACGTGTTAAGTAAAAAAACAAAAACGGAAGAAATAACAGTCATGATTATTGATATTTATCATCAAAATAAGGTACACACATTCGAGTCCGTCAATCCTTAAGCATCATTCACTGTGTCATACTGTGTCCATTTCTCCCACTTAGTCACAAAGACACTTTCATTCTAAGCCGATGGGTTATTTTCTCCATGGTGTAAACTTCTCTTATGGTCTCTAGCCACTGGGTTGTAGTGGGTCAACCTTACACCAGTTCATCGTTACTGTGTTTTTTTACATGTGACCATTTACATGTGATCTTTTTTCTGAAACATGGTTATTCAAACTTCCAAGATACATAACTTTACATTCCCTGGGTATCACATATTTCAAAATGTCTTTCATTATGTTCCACACACTTTCCCAGAAGATGTGTGTGGCTTGCTTCTCTCTCTCCACATAGCCACCAACATGTACAGGGTGGGGAAGCAAAATTTACAATGAACATTTAGTTGTTTTTTCTCAGCAGGCACTACGTCAATTGTTTTGAAACCAAACATATACTGATGTCATAATCATACCTAACACTATTATCCATACCTTTTCACAAACTTTTGCCCATATGAGTAATCAGGAAAGCAAACGTCAAAGAGTGTGTGATTTGCTGAATGCACTCGTCACACCAAAGGAGATTTCAAAAATAGTTGGAGTGTCCATAAAGACTGTTTATAATGGAAAGAAGAGAATGACTATGAGCAAAACTATTACGAGAAAGTCTGGAAGATACTATTAAAGAAGAATGGGAGAACTTGTGACCCAAATATTTGAGGAACACTTGCGCAAGTTTCAGGAAGCGTGTGAAGGCAGTTATTGAGAAAGGAGGAGGACACATAGAATAAAAACATTTTCTATGATGTAAATTTTCTTGTGGCAAATAAATTGTCATGACTTTCAATAAACTAATTGGTCATACACTGTCTTTCAATCCCTGCCTCAAAATATTGTAAATTTTGCTTCCCCACCCTGTATGTGGGGAACCAGTTTGTTTGCTCTTCAGTTTAGGTGTAATGAAGTAACGGGTCAGGTTTTTCCCATCCAAATTCCCTCCATGTTCTTGAATTTGTAGCTGTATGTTGTGTTGCACACATATCGATTTATTGATTTTTAAAATGGGACAGTTCGTGTTAATGAACATTTATACGTAAATATGAGAGACTATAACCATGCAGCTAACTTCCATCTCTTGTCACTTTGAGAAAACAAACACATTTGTCTGTTCTTGCAGAGTATGTACAGGCCTGAACACTAACACAAGATGAATGTAATATGACAATTCCATGATGTAGCATTGACTTTGTTTGTTCTGTTTATTTTGATTCACACCAATTAATCCTGAAATGAAATGAATGCAATGCGAGTTCTTGTTCAACAAAATGAAAACAATGTAAAAGATGAAGCAAGGCAACAATGACATAAGAGATACAATAACACAAAAGCAATGTAGAAATGTGAAAATGATATAAAACACATAAAATGGCAAATATATCGTGAATAACCAAGAGAAAAACAAGTAAAATTTATATCAAGTGTGAAACAAGACTCATAGGACTCTATTTTACTACTACATTTTGAGTACATTTCAACACTGTGAGTGCTGATTGCTCCTTCATGCTCACAATTTATTACAGTTTTACCTTAACTACTGATAAAAATGATGATTTAATGTATCTGGTTGATTACAAATTAAGTACAGGTTCTTTTTATCCTCTTTATTTGAATATCAAGTAACCGTTTAGGTTACTTGATATTTTTCTGTACAATATTATCAAGTTTACAAAGTAGCTTCCAAAGTATTTAAGTATTTTGTGCATTCATTCATCATAAAGCAGGGTCTAAAAAGTATTTCAGAGACATTAATAACTCTTTAAGTTAATCACTAGGAGGAAAAATATACCCGTAAGTCTGCCCCTGAAGTTGTTTTTGTATCCTGCTAAAGTCCTGAGGAACTCCTGTGTCTCTAAGAGTTTATGAGGCAGCAAGCAGCTTCATCTTTTTCAGATTTATATCTCATCTGTGGGTGTTATTTGGTCTGAGACGTTTTCACAGCGGAGTCTGATTAAAGCAGGGACAGGAGAGTCCAGATGGATCCATCATGTTTAAATCGGTCTAAGACAGAAGCCATCGCTCTCTCTGATAGAAATCTGTCACTGAGTCTAATCCGATCACTCAATAACTCACTGTCCAGAGTCTGATGGGATCAATTAGAGAACGCATCAGCAGTGGAAAAAGTGTGCATTTTAATTCAGAACTATAAAATATTATGGAACTGAAGAATTAAATTGAATTGGCTGCAGATTCTGGTCTCTAATCTTTTTTTTTTTTTTTTTTTTTTTCAGTGAATGTGTTAAAAATAGTTTTCAATTAATTCTCTATACTTGGCTTTTAATTTCTGAGACGCAAGACGCATTTTTAAGGCTGTTTATTGTGTTCTGGCACAAAACAAAAGAGTGGCGTTAAATATACGAGGAGTAAATAAAGCGGGAAAGCATTAGACGTATGAAAAACACCTAGAGACAAGAAGTAAGGAGGGGAACAGATGGTTTAAGGATTAATTAAATTCCTACTTTTATTGGCTGGCAGTGGTGTATAAAAAGAAGGACCTTCACAGTGAAATGGCAAACTTGAACTTTTGGGAAGACTGTAATGAAAAATGCAGAAAAATGTATAACTGATGTTGACCGGGGTGTATTACCAGATTAATAATGTATTAGTAGAAGATTTTATACTGAAAAATACCAATATGTGCTGGCAGCATTTTCTGAAAATGAGTATTACATCCTGTTCTCTGTATATGCATATATTTATGTGCATTATATCGGAAACTACTAAAATACAAATATTCCCTCTAAAATGAATGCATTGGAATTTTATAGAAATAAGGGGCAGAGGTGGGGAAAGTATCAATATTATGAAACTAGAAGCAGACATACTCAAAGCTGCAGGGCTGAGGTTTGTTTTTTTTTTTTTTTTGTTTGTTTTTTTTAACATATTTTTAGGCCAAAAAAAATCTATAATTGTCTTTTAGTATATTATAATTAATATGGACTAAGAGGAAACAAGACTTCTGAATCAATAATTTAGTTCCAGGCTGGTGAAACTCTACATCAGTGGTGTCAAACTCATTCTGGTTCAGGGGTCATATTTAGCCCAATTTGATCTCAAGTGGGCCAGACCAGTAAAATAATGACTTAATAACCTATAAATAATGACAAATCCAAGTTTTTCTTTTTGTTTTAGTACAAAAAAACCCCCGATTAAATTATGAAAATATTTACATTTTACAAAAATGATGTGAAAAACCTGAAAAAAAAAAAAAAAGAAATTTCATTTGAAAAATTAGTGCAATTTTCACAATATTATGCCTCGACTTATTATTTATACATGTACATTACACACAATGTTACATAAACATTTGGTAACAGGGAGAATATTGTTAAAATTTTGGAGTTTGGAACTAAAATTTGAACAATTTCTACAATATTCCATCTCTTATTATTACCACAACTACAGATCACAGTGGATCCATAAATGCACAAAACATTTAGTAACAGGCAGAATATTGCTCAAATTGCACATTTCGGGTTGTTCATCTTTGTTTTTATTTATGTATTTATTTGTATTTTATTGTGAAAGAATAGTTTTTTAAATGTTAATATTTTCACAGTGTAATGTTATTTTTTTCACTTAAATTTTTTCCACATAATTTTTCACAAAGAAAATTTGTAGTTGTCATTAATTATCGGTTATTGTGTTGTTATTTTTACTGGAGATCACATTGGTCTGTATGTGGAACCTGAACCAAAATGATTTGGACAACCTTGACTGTTCAGGTTCCTTTTTGCACTGTCATCCCGCGGGCCAGAATGGAAGCTTTGGCGGGCCAGATTTGGCCCCCGGGCCGCATGTTTGACACCCGTGGTCTACATTATAGCACAGATTTTTAGGGTAATTTCGGGTGTTTTCAGACATGTAGGTGGTTAAATATGTGACTGGCGGCTGAAATTACCAATCGCTGATAAGATGACCTCAATGTGAACGTGGGAAAAGAGGCTTTACGTTTCCATAACATCATGAAACAACTTGGTGTCATCTATATTTACTCTTTTATTGTGGACAAAGAGGAGAAAGCTACAGAAGTAAAGCGTGTATTTCTAATTCAGATGTTTTTTTGCTTGTGATTATGGTCCTTTCAGCTTTAAAAAGTGTCTCTGGTAAAAGTAGAAGTACTAATGTAACTCCTTTACTGCAGTAAAAATGAAAATAATATAGTACAGTTCTCAAGTGACAAAAAAAAGTATCAAAGAAGGAGTCTGGAGGACATCAGTCGCAGCTGTTTGTCTGCAAAACTGAGCCTAATGACACATTAATATACTGTGACTGACTCTATATCATTCCAATTTATTAACAGTGTTTATTTTGACAGCAAATTCCACGTTTGGTCATTGTCCTTTGACCAGAATGCTCATATTTTAATCAACTGAACCGTTTTAGCGACTAATAAGCTATATTTGTTAATTAAATCTACAGTAGTGTATGTAGAGCAATTCATATAAAATGCAATATTTCCAGATTTCAGTGCTAAGGAACAATCCTGATGATTTTGCATAAACACACAAACTTAAAACCTGTTACTGGGAAACAGCACAATGATCTGAACACACTACAATTTTTTTTTTTTTCATAAGTTCATATATCTGTGTAGGTTCTCATTTGCCCAGGTCATCTTTCTTCTGGGTTATTTTTCTAGGTTCAACTGGACTAGTTCTGCTCTTTTGAAAACTTTGCATTTTAAAATTAAGGTCCGCACACATTTTTCCAGGTCAAATTCAAGCATTTTTCAAGAACTTTTAAGGGTCATTTTCAAATTTCTTCAACACAGCACCTTATCGCATATCCACAGGAATACATACACTCATAATCACTTTTTTCATTTTTTATCACAATGATGTACATTGAATTATGCTATAAACATCCAAAAATATGTTTCATAATAGTAGAAAGTTTAGAAATTAAAGGAGAACACAAAGTTTTATCCAAAAAAAAGGGAAGCCACTTGGCATTCTTCAGGCATAGTCGCACTGAGACAAAGATTAAGACAATAATAAATGTACCTGGAGTCGACCTGAGAGCACCGGCTAATTTTCTTTTTTGACATAAAGTTTTGTTTTTCAAAATGTATCACCTCTCTGTAAGTAGCTTTGGCTAAGTTAATTCTAAAAATAAATGAATAACTAACATCACAGAGTTATAAATGCAAGCACTTTCAAGCACTTAAACTAAAATTCAAGCACTTTCCAGACCTTGAAAACACAACATTGAAATTCAAGCATTTTCTTTTTTTTTTTTTAATCTTTTTTTGAGCAATGTAACAGTACATACAAAGAAGTGGAATTACAGTGCATTCATTATACATTGCCATTTACATCATCCCCCCCCCCCCATGCCCAAACCAACCTCAAGGCACATTCAAGAATTTACATGGATTTCAAGCACCCGTACAAACCCTGTAAAATGCATCACTTTTGCTTGATTTTAATCCCCCCATACCCACCACTCTAGTGTTTCTGTCCCGAAAACATTTAGATTTTAGGAAGGCAGATTGGGTTTTAGTCGTGCAGTAACATGGAAGCACCAAAGCAGTGACGTCGACCCCACATCCGCTGCCTGATTGGCTATTATTTGCCAGTTTATGTATCCTTCCCTGATTCATCAAACCCTTTTCATGTGAGGAGAACAAGGCATGGCCCTTCACTATCAAAAGCTGATTCTACATAGCTGAATTACAGGCAATTCTGTTCTTATTGTCTCGGTAGCAGCTGTCGTACAGTTAAATCCTGCTTTTCATCATGATCGCGCAGACTACATTCACAGCGGGCGAGCTCTTATTGCCGCGTCCAGACATGTTATCAGCCCCTCAGAATGTGATGCATTATTAGAAAAGCCAGATTATTTCTGAAACTTTGCAAAACCACCCGGGTGGATGGGTATTGTTCTCATTTGAAAATACTGAAATCTGAAATCCAATTAAATTAGCGTAGACGTAGCCTTTAAATACAGGCTCTGAATGAGACACAGGGCGTCCTCCGTTGTCATAGTAACACGCACCTGCTCCATGTGACAGCTCGCTTTGAGATAAAAGAGAAGCCGCTGATTGAGATGTAAAAATATTAGATGGAAAGTGACAAAAACGACACCGTGTGTGAGGAGCTGCAGAAACAAGTGTTAGACAAAGGCCCGATCCCAATTCACCCCTTGGCCCCTCCCACTTACCCCTATCCCCCCATTTTGCACGTTCATGTGAAGGGGTAGGGGTGTCCCGATTCTCGATGAGTCGGAGGGGAAGGGCTAAGGGGGAGGGCTGTTTGGCCCTCGAAACAGAGATTTTTCAGGACCACGTGGCAAATGGAGGTGTAGGAGAAATCTCCCATAATGTCTCAGTGCGAGTGTGTCTGAAGAATGCTGAGTGACTTCCCTTTTTTTGGATAAAACTTTGTGTTCTCCTTTAATTTCTAAACTCTTTACTATTATGAAACATAAGTTTAGATGTTTATAGCATAATACAATGTACATCATTGTGATAAAAAGTGAAAAAAATAATTATGAGCACTAGCAGCATTGCACGATAGCATGATTAGAAGAACTTGTCTGCCACCACTATCCATTTGTAAACTACCATTTAATCATGCATTGTGCAGGTAATAATTTGAGCCAACATGTGACACATGAAGAGAAGAGCATGTATTTGTTTCGCCTGTCAAGCATGATTAAATTCATACAGTGGTAGTGAACTGCAGCCTTCATATTGTAGCATCGCGTGCTAGCAGTAGAAATTTCAAGAACGGCAGCAGAACCACCTCCGAAAATGGAGTATGGCAGCAGGGATGAAGAATTCACAGTAGAGAGAGGCTAAAATCACCCAGCATACCTCACAACATTTGAATACGGACATAAAATTGTGCCTTGTAGACAGTCAGGTAATGTTTCTATTCATTTGGCGAGTTTGGCGGCAATCGGGCCTGTGAAGGCTGAGGAAAATCCGTACAAACGCCCTCCTGTGCTGCAACATCGATCGATCGGACACAGAACGTGCATTATATAGTAGTATATGTATTGCTGTAGATATGTATTTTACCCCAGCGATAAGTTGCTGTGCTGGAGAAATTTGAAAACGACCCTTAAAAGTTCTTGAAAAGTGCTGAATCTGACCTTGAAAAAATGTGTATGAACCCTGATTTTAAAATGCAAGTTTTCAAAAGAGCAAAACTAGTCCAGTTGAACCCTGAAAAACTACTCATAAGAGCTTACACAGACATATGAACTTATGGAAAAAAAATAATAAAATCCTTTGTGTGTTCAGAACACTGTGCTGTTTCCCAGTAACAGGTTTTAGGTTTGTATGTTTGTCTGTTCGACTCGTCGGCAAGATGGAGGTAAACACAGCAAAAAAGTGCAGCAGTGTGATGAAAGAAACACACAAATGCACGTATTTTCTTTGTAAACATCATTTGATCAACCGTTTAATGCAGTTTCAATGAGTTGTAGAGCACATTTCTGTGGTTTGTGGTTGATAGTTACAAAAAGATGCCCAAAAGCCCATGGAACAGAGACGGTTACAGCTGCTGACGGCAAGGTGGATTTTTTTTGGAAACAAAGTTGTCGCATCTGTTTATAGCGGCATCGATGACTGCTGATGATGTAACAGGTCTCGAAGGGTTGTCTCATTTCATAGGAGAATATTTCAACCCCTATCCAAGTGCAAGGGCCAAGGGGTAGGGGTAAGGGGGAGGCTTTGATAAACTACAGAAGAGCTGATGATGATGAAATGATGCTATATGACAACAATCACAGCCTCTTACATCTATCAGTCCCTCCATTAACAGCAGATTATCGTATTAAACATTAACTGGCAAAGTTAATAACCGTGATGATGGTGATGATGGAGAGACGCATACATTGTCATTTTCTTCTCCAGATTGGCTGTCGTTAAATGTAGTTCAAATTTACTTGACATTTGGATGGAAACTTACTTATCATTTTTAGGAACATTTTTGGCCTTAATTTTAAGATTTTATGGTCACGTTTACACACTGGCAGCACTTATCAGAAGTGAAGGAAAGAAATCGGGCTGGGTTTAATACAGGATAATAAGTCTGTGGAGATTTATAAAACAAGGCATTAACATTTAACCAACGTCGTTACAGCCCTAAACCTACAGGCAGAACCTGATCCATGCTGTTAAAGTGAGGTGATAAAGAGTCTTGTATAATAAAGAGGCTGAATGGAGCCTGTGGTTAGCGCTGATAACCTGCCCAACTACAGAGCGTGATGAGCTTGGGCTGGGTGAGAGGAGGAGGAAGAGGAGGAGGAGGTCAGCTCTCTCTTCATTAGGATGTAATTGAATTTCCTGTGCAGCAGGATGTTGAGGCTGGCCCTCCCTGCAGGCGACTGTTGGCTCGCTGCGGCTCCTCAACCTCCCCGATACTTTCAAGGTTAGCTCAGCTAATGGGCTACTTCCTCCACAGATTTCTCTGCTCGCCATCTGTCATCTTGCATGTCAGAGCACACAGGTACACGCTGCAATGTGTCATACTGCTGAGGATTTGAAAAATAGATAAATAAATAAATAAAATAAATAAATAATAAAAGCAAAGCCATCAGAGTGCAGCACGCCTCCTTTGGACATGATAACAGCTGACATGAAGGCAGTGACTCAACAACAGAGACCTGCCGCGTGGAAGCTAACCACACAGCGGGAAGGACGCTTCACTTCACACACACCAAACGAACAGTAAAACACCAGTTACTTCATACACTGAAGATTTTTTTTTTTTTTTTTTTTTTTTGCCATTTAACATTTAACCCAATGTACTTGTGTAGCACAAATTTCATCTTCATAGAATAGAACAGAGTAGAGTAGAGTAGAGTAGAGTAGAGTAGAGTAGAGTAGAGTAGAGTAGAGTAGAATAGAATAGAATAGAATAGAATAGAATAGAATAGAATAGAATAGAATAGAATAGTGTGTGTGTGTGTGTGTGTGTATGTGACTGTATGGGTGTACAGGTTTGTACGGGTGTGTTTATGGATAATCACAATCTTATGTTATATATCAAGTGATTAAGCACTAACAGTCTGTGGACTGGAATCGGGGGGTAGGAGTGGATAAGCTGTGGCTTCTTCCTACTCCCTTTCAGGCACAACAGTTGTTCTTTTTTTTATTATTATCAGATTTTTTTATTTGTGTATTTTTTTTATTATTATCATTGTTTTTGTTTTTTCTTCTATATGTTTTGTATTATCTGAACCAGACCAGACCAGACTAGACTAGACTAGACTAGACTAGACTAGACTAGACTAGACTAGACTAGACCAGAATAGAATAGAATAGAATAGAACACATCTTTACTGTCACTGTTATAGGAACAATGAAAATCAGTGTAGCAGCTCTGTTTAGCAGCAAATACTTAGAGTGCAAAAAGACAATATACTGAAAATATATTCTGAAAAATATTGACAATATACCAAAAAAACACTATACAAGTGGTGCCAGGCACAACAGTCCCCACCCCTTGTATGCACATATTGTATCTTATTTTAGCATCAATCCAGCTGATGTCATCATGTTTACTGTATGTGTGTGCTGATGTCAGCATATCAATTGCTTCTATATATGTGCCAAGTTTGAAGTAAATTCAAACAAAATTGATGTTTTATAGACATTTTAAATTTTGTTCATCAGAGAGAAAAAAAAAGAAAAAAGATTTTAAAAAAACTCATAAAAACTTGGAACTTGGACCTACTTTCCCAAAATGTAACCACATCTATTCTGGGTCACTGGCAATCTATAAATTCAATTTGGTGTGAATTCAACCAATAGTTTTGCTGCTAGAGTAAGAAACAAACAAACAGAGCCAAAAATAATACCCCTCGTCTCCCATTCGGGGGGCGGGGTAAATATACAAATACTACTAAATACTACTAAGATACACAAAAAGCTAACTCCATACTACAGTTAAAAGAAATATATACAACATATAAGGATATATACAGGTAATAAAGGGTTACATGCAGATGTCTGGCCAAAATATACATTCCAGTGTATGTTGTGAAAACCTGGTTAATAATGTATGAGACCATCTGCATTATTCAGACACTATCCAGGTTTCTGACTCTTAATCTGCAAACTTGTTCATTTTTGAGCCATAAACACTCAATAACTGAAGATAAGTGCAATTTGATACTCTAACAAGGTACTGCCATTCGTTCTCAATGTAAAGGATGATTTGAACATTTGACACTTTCCATTTCTTTCAAACATGTTTCTTTTTTCATATGAGCCCTATGAAAGTTGAATTTGGTTTTTTGTCATTACAAACCCAGTAGGTGCTGCTTCTGCATCATATTATTCCCAATTAGGCTACAACAGGAGGGGAAATTAAAATGATCCCTATTCTTTTTTTTATGTGATAGATTTCTGCCATTATTATTGTTGAATGTCAGTGCAAATGAATTAAAAAAAAAAAAAAAAAAGTTTTGCGATTGTGGGTGCGACAGTGAAATCTGACATTTCCTGTTTGCACTGAGGAAAGTTTTCAGACAGATTGGGTCAAAACCATGACAGGAAACTTCACTGTAGCTTCATTTATCTGATTCTCTGATAAGAATATCACAGCAACATGGAACACACAGAGAGGAAAGTCTATCCCCCAGAAAACAACTTCAGATTAGACAAATATTACTTAGGTTGAAGGAGGAAAAAACAGAAACAAAAACACAAGGGAAATATCACGTACCCCCACGTAATGTTACTATATTGATTTTGATGCTGAAATGGCAGCGTTTCTTCCACAGGGGCGTTTGAATGTGAAGCTTATGAAGGTGTAAAGTTATTATGGAATGTTATTATCTTTGCTAAGTTGTTATTTGTTGATCCACGTTTCAGACTAAACTGTGACGGTTCTGGCCTTGTTTGTTGGATTCCAAACAGATCTTTAGTGCAGCTATTGACAAACACACACCGTGCAGAAAACGGAGGTGGTTTGTGGTTTTACTGTAACTGTTTTCAGTCTAAAACCAGAGCTAAGCTAACAGAGCTATGACGTAAACCAGGGATGTCAAACTCATTTTAGTTTAGGGGCCACATACAGCTCAACAAGATCTGAAATGGACCAGACCAGTGAAATAATGACAGTGTTTTAAAACCACAAACCACCTGAAATATCTTACGAAAAATAATTGTAATTTTAACAATATTATGCCTCAGTTCATCACTTACAAATATGCATTACAGCAGGGGTGTCAAACTCATTTTCTTCCAGCTAAATTTAATCTGCAGTGGGCCGGACCAGTCAAATAATAGCATGATAGCCAATAAATAATGACAACTCCAAATTGTTTCAGTGCAAAAAAATGACATTCAATTATGCCAATACTTACATTTACAAACAATCCAAACAAAAAGGACGTGAATAACCTGAAAAAAAAGAAATTTGTTAAGAAATGCAAGTACAATTTTATCAATATTATGCCTCGACTAATCATTTATATTTGTATACATGTGCATTACAGAGCAATTCTACAAAGGCACAAAACATTCAGTAACAGGCAGAATACTGTTAAAATTGCACTTTATTTTCTTTAGACATTTCAGGTTGTTTATATTTGTTCAAGTTATTCACATTTTATTGTTAAAGGATCGTTTGTCAACGGAAACATTTTCATACTTAAATGTTTTTTGCACTAAATCAAAGAGAAAAAATTGGGGTTGTCATTATTTATAGGTTATTATGATATTATTTTTGAGTTTGATGCCCTAACTTGCACTTTGCAAATTCATCCCGTGGGCCAGATTGGACCCTTTGGCGCACAGGTGTCAAACATGCGGCCCGGGGGCCAAATCTGGCCCGCCAAAGCTTCCATTCCGGCCCGTGGGATGAAAGTGCAAAAATGAACCTGAACAGTCAAGGTTGTCAAAATCATTTTGGTTCAGGTTCCACATACAGACCAATGTGATCTCCAGTAAAAATAACAACATAATAACCCATAAATAATGACAACTACAAATTTTCTTTGTGAAAAATTATGTGAAAAAAAATTTAAGTGAAAAAAATAACATTACACTGTGAAAATATTAACATTTACAAAACTATTCTTTCACAATAAAATACAAATAAATACATAAATAAAAACAAAGATGAACAATCTGAAATGTGCAATTTTAACAATATTCTGCCTGTTACTAAATGTTTTGTGCATTTATGGATCCACTGTGATTTGCAGTTGTGTTAATAATAAGAGATGGAATATTGTAGAAATTGTTCAAATTTTAGTTCCAAACTCCAAAATTTTAACAATATTCTCCCTGTTACCAAATGTTTATGTAACATTGTGTGTAATGTACATGTATAAATAATAAGTTGAGGCATAATATTGTTAAAATTGCACTCATTTTTCAAATGAAATTTCTTTTTTTTTTCTTCAGGTCTTTTTTGTAAAATGTAAATATTTTCATAATTTAATTGGGTTTTTTTGTACTAAAACAAAAAGAAAAACTTGGATTTGTCATTATTTATAGGTTATTACATCATTATTTTACTGGTCTGGCCCACTTGAGATCAAATTGGGCTAAATATGGCCCCTGAACCAGAATGAGTTTGACACCCCTGCTATGGCGGGTCGGTTTTGGCCCCTGGGCCGCATGTTTGACACCTGTGCATTACAGCTTACAGATCACAGTGGATCTACAAACACACAGAACAATTAGTAAAAGGTATAATACTGTTAAAACTGTACGTACTTCTCTTGACATTCCTGGTTCACATTTGTTCAGGTTTTACACTAGAAGAGAAAATTTTAAATTGTCATTATTTATAGGTTATTGTGTACTAGCGCGTTGACCCGTGGGGAACCGCCGGTCATATTAGGCTAATACTGTTATCTAGGGATTGAAGTTAGTAAATGCGTTGTTCCTGTCTTTAACTTCATTTCTTGTCATGCAGCGTGGAACTGCGCTTCCCGTCAACCATCATGGGCAACGCAATGTGATTGTAAGGCTTTTGTATTCCATAACTGCTAATATCTCCCAAAATATTTGTCCTATAAACTTGTTGAGATATTTAATGTGGAGATGGGACTATTCCTCAACTCTAGGTACCAAATCGGCTGGTCTTGGCCCACGGGCCGTATGTTTGACCCCTCTGATGTAAACGAGCAGCTGATGCAGCACATGAAGATTAGAAGAAACAATGTTATTTTGACCAACTGACAAAATAATCAGCTATGAGTTTTAACTTGAAGAAGAAAACATAATGATACCAAAGTACAGATATAGTACCCATTGGACCCATAAATGATGATCTTTATATAGAGTATAGTCTGTGGATACAAAGTGTTGATTTGTTGGTTGTCAAGACAAAGAAAGAAAAAAAAATCAAAGACAGACAATATAAAATAAAATTTATATTGAGTTTTTTGTGTCACTATTGTCACAATATGCACAGATGCAATACAATGAGACTCATCAGAAAACATAGCAGCAGGTTTCAGTATTTATACATGATCTATGACTCAGTAAGTGTGGGCAAGAGAAAATAGAGAGAGAGAGAGAGAGCGAGGCGAAATCCTTTTACACCAACAAGAGATCTGGAGCGAAAAACAGACGAATACTCATTAAATAATGCCACAGGTCATTTGTGTTTTAATCAGAGTTCTACAGGAAATGATAATAGTCAGTCACTGGCTGACGATGAGATTCTAAAACTAAAATACAAATATAAAAATTAAGTGATTTTACAACATGAAAAAGAAAGACCAGAGTTCAGTTTAATAGTGGAAAATATTCATAGACGCAACCAACCACAAATGACCACTAGAAACTGGATCCAAAAAATCCTGGGTCCAAATGAGTCCGATCCAAAAAACATCAGCTTGTCTTGATTAATTAAGGTTGTCATGATCATGAAATTTTAGTAGATGATTATCTGTCATAAAACCTGAGTAAGATTAATGATTTCATTCCCCATTCCTGTTAATTTCACATATACTTGTTATGCTTCAAATGATTCCGTTTCATTTACAAGAAGAGCTATTTACACGGCCAACTGGTGACCCGGTTTTGACACCCCTGGTCTAAGTAGAGGGTTCTGACACAACTTCACCCACTTCCAAGGTGTATGGAGGAGGGAAGAAACAAAACCTGCAGCAGATCAACAACTCATTAGTCTATACAACAACTGTTTATTATTTAATTGTAAAGTTGGAGGTAAATAAAATTGCTTCATATGACAAGTGCTGCTGAAGTTCTCGATGTGCCCGTGAACCAAATATTAGAAATGAGGCGCCTTGAGAAGAAATCCTCTCCAGTATCATCAAACCATAGTGGAAGAAAAGTCAAAGGAAACAACAGTCTAAGGACAAAGTCTGGAAATAATATAGAAAATGTGATATTTCTGTTTGTTTCAAGCTGCTGTTTTTATTCACCTAACAAACACCATCTAAGTATCATAGAAAATAATTGCAACCTCAAAATAATTGCAATGCGATGACTACGGGACAGTTACTACAGAAATACTGCTATAATGTAAATCAGAATCAGAGTCAGCTTTATTGGCCAAGTATTTGAACACATACAAGGCATTTGTCTTTGGTTTTTCTTTGCTTATGACGTACAATTTCAACATAACCCAAACAGACTTAAACATAGACCTAATATAACCTATAAAGACCCAGTGTTACTTCTGTGGCAGTTCCAAAATATGTTTTTCTCTATATTTAACTTTCCTTGAGTGACATCATAACCATTTTTTATGACATAATCCTCTGTATTTTGCATTTTTTTCAGCAAACATTAGATATTTTCCTGTATTTAATTCACTGATCATGTAGATGTTCATAAAAGCTCAGATTAAAGTTGAGGGTTATGCTATTAAAAACAGAGAAAACTGAAGAAAAAGTCACTTTTTCCGCAAAGTATATCATTAACTGAACGTAAACCAAGTGTGTCCATTCACTGTCATTAATCCAACTCCATGGGTTTTATTAGTGAATCAATGCTGTAGAACACAGGTGTCAAACACGTGGCCTGGGGGCCAAAACCGGCCCGCCAAGGGGTTCGATCTGGCCCCTGGGATGAATTTGTGAAAGGCAAAAATTACACTGAAGAAATTAACAATCACGGATGTTAAAATAATTTCAGCTCAATTCAATCTAAAGTGGATCAGACCAGTAAAACATTATCATAATAACTTATAAATAATGAAAACTGCAAATTTTCCTTATTTAGTGTAAAAAAAAAAAAAAAGTAAAATTACTCAAAAATGTTTATTTACAGACAAGCCTTTTACAAAAAATATGAACAACCTGAAATCTCTTAAGAGAAGTATGTGGAATTTCACCAATATTCTGCCTGTTATTAAATGTTCTGTGTATTTGTAGATTGATTGTGATCCATAACTTGTAATGCATATGTATAAATGATAAACTAGGCATAATTTTGTTAAAATTGCACTTATTTTTCTCAAGAATTTTCAGGTTGTTCACATTTGCTCATGTTATGCTCAAGTACAGTTTGTAGATGTAAACATTTTCATTATCCGGACTCAAAACTCACCTTTTCAGAATAGCCTACCCCCCATAAGCTCTAATCTCCATTCTACTACTTCACTTCTATATATAGTAATTATTTGTTTTAATCTGTTTATTTCTTTGTATTTTATGGATTGTTTGTTTTATCTTGTTGTACAGTGTCCTTGGGTGTCTTGAAAGGCGCTTATAAATAAAATTTATTATTATTATTATTATTATGGAATTTTACCTTTTTCACTCAAAAACATAGAGAAAACTTTGAAGATGACATTATTTCTAAGTTGTTATCCTATTATTTGCATTATTTTACTGGTCTGGCCCACTTTAGATCATATCAGGCTGTATGTGGCCCCTGAACTAACATGAGTTGGACACCCCTGCTGTAGAAGATGACGGTGTTTCCATGTTCACTATGGAGCCTCTGTACGTCCAAATGGGTCATATCTGATGACCATGAAAAGATGACAAACTGTATTTTACACCAATTATTTACATGCATTGATAGGATTAGTGGATCAACAGGTGTTCAATATTTTAGGTCAGTAAATGGTTTTGGTCACTAATGGATGTTTGGGTCTTTATGGGATAAACAAACATTTGACTAGAGACAAGGACAACAATGGGTTGAGATTTACAGTGGATTTGTAATATGTACAAAGTGCAAATTGGAGTTTTTATACAGTGAGTGGATATGTACAGGGATCCGGTCTTTTAAACATATATGTTTATGAATATATTATTATAGTGCAAATTAGTCATTATTTACATCAATCATTTTTTACATTTAGACAACATGTGGACACCAGATGTAGAGCTGCAACATCTCATCAGTGAATGAGTCAGAAGATAAAAATAACTGTTCTGACAATGAAGTAACACTGATTTTTCGACATAAATGTGCAAGACCAAACCTTCAGGAATTTGCTGTTGAATAAATGTGATGCTCCAGAGCAAAAAAATAAAAAATACTAATAATATGATAGACAACTACGTGCTCAAAATGAAGGAGCGTATTCAGTGGATGTTTGGTTTGTTTGCAGAAGGATGATTATACATAACTAAGGTAAATAAAGAAGAATAACAGTGCTTAAACTTCACAAAAACTACATGAATGATCATATTTCATGTCAGGGATGTTTTTCATCTTGCCTTTTCAGAATCTTTAATGAAAGTTTCCCTCATCATACCTGAAAAAGTCAAAGTAACATGGAATCTAATAACTAAAACCAACAGTGAATCAGCTCAAAGTAAAGTAGAATTAAAGGGCAAACAGGAGAAAAAAAAGGATAAAATCTAATGAAAATGTAGAACTGTAAGAAGTGCTTTGGATATGTGACATGACACAAAAAAAGCACTTCTGTACCCCCCTACCCCCACCCCGAAAAAAAGAAAACCTTGCCTCCAGTTTAAGACTAGACAAGAACAAACAGAAATCCTCAGAGTGAGATATGAATAGTTGTATTAATTATGATTTTAAAAAGGAGAGAAGAGGCTGTTCCTGAAATGCCGCTCTGCAGTGAGGCTATAATTACACGACATACAAACAAGGCACTAATTAGCACCTGAGCAAATCGCAGTGAAAGAAACCGCTCATCAATTGTTTATTTTCCTCCTGTTGGCTGCGAGCTACCAAAACAAGACGGTGTGAATTAATCACAGTGGGCGTCGGAGGGTTTGATGAAATGTGCGTTAATTTAAGAACACACATATGTCTGCAGAGATCTGATACCTCCGCTAGAAGTATTCTCGCATATCGTATGCCTCATATACTTTCAGCGGGTCTTTTTATATCAAAAAGAATAAAAAATAAATAAACAAATAAATAAATAAATAAAAAGTTAATAGGAAATAATGCAGCCTCCCTTACTCAAACTTCAGCTTGGCACAGTTACATAGTTTACTGACACTATCGTTTATATTGTATGCTGCCATATTTCATCCATATGTCAATTTGTGAGTGTAAATTTAGCCAGAAGTATGGATATGATGCCTGATAGGAGAATCTTCCATGAAATAAAATCCCTTAAAATGCATACAAAATATCCTCACATATTTTTTTGGTGTACATTCCATTTTAAATGTATTATTGTGTTTATTCTGTTGTTTTACTTGATATTTTTGTTTCACTGCTTTTAATTGTACAGCTGTTTTTATGTCTTTTTTTAATCTATTCTTGTATTTTAGTCAATCATTTTGCTTTTTTTTTAAAATCTTCTGTACGACACTGTTTTTAATTGTACAGCTGTTTTATGTCTTTGATCTATTCTTGTATTTTTTATTTTAGTTTTTCCCGTTAAGCTACTTTGGAAAAAAGTGTCTGCCAAATGCATAAATGTAAATGAAAATGTACACAGCAAATTCTGGACTTTGGAATAAACTCCATGCAAGTTAAAATCAACTCGATTTAAGTGTACATGTGAGACCACTGAAAACACTCTAGAGCAGTGTTAAAGTAACTCTTTTCACAGAGTTGATCTTTTAACTCTTTTCAGGAGTTAAAATTTAACTCTTCTGGGAGTTACAAAAACTAATCTCATGTAGACTAAAACACAACACCCACCTGGAATTCATTTTACGTGAACTCTGACACTCAAAAAACACCATATAATGACTAGTTGTTGGGTTTTTTTGTTTTGTTTTTTAAAGTGTGCTCAGACACATGCCATATAGATGCTTATAAAGTGCTCTTGCATGAAATGCTTTCCAGGTGTCCGGGTTATGGCTCTGAAGTGAAATGGGATGAACGTCGATGGAGGCATGACGCAATGACAGCAGCAGCAATGATCTGGCACCCTACCAGAGCAGAGGAGCCGCTTCTAGGGGCTCCTCGTGCAGATCTGCTCCAGGTGTGACAGGTGCCAGCAGGAGGGGTCTGTGGCAACGCAGGAGTGCATCATGACAGTTACTATTTGTTCAATAGCTTTGCTCTCAACTCTTGTATAAATTACCTAAGACTACAATGCAAGAAGCCGTCGAGCTAAAATTAGCATGTTCGACGTTCTAAGTTTGCAGCAAGAGCCAATTTTAGCAGCTGGTTAGCAAGTTGGTCTGAACAGAAATATACATATAATGATACTGACAGAGCTGACAGAAAAGTTACTTCCAGCCTAATAAATAGCCTTGTTTCAGAAGCAAAATGGTACTTATACAACGCCTCGTATGACATCCATGAGCACACTGGTCTTCTCTGTTGCTCTGTTCAGAAATCAACACCCATTATGGTGTTCAATCATGCTCCTCAACACCTGGTAAATCTACCCTGAAAAATGACACCATCAAAGACACAAGCTGGAGTTAAACTTTCAGAATGAACTCCAGAAATTTAACTCTTTCACTCTTTTTTTTTTTTTACCTAATTCCAGATTATTTTACTCCACAAATTTGCTGTGTAATGTACATATTTTTTGTTGGTGAATTTTGATTTTTACCGCGACTGAGTATGAACTCAATTGGCTACCTCCTGCAATGTCCACTCTATTAATACAAGAAACAAAGATAAATGCCACATTAAATAAAAATAGGACCAATGTCCCTGTATCACACCGTCATGTTCTATCAAGAATAAATAACAAGTTGAATTTGTGAGGTTGTTAGGTTCTGTTCTACGTTAGAGTGCTGTGGTCTTGATGCGGGGGAACAGTCTCCTAATAGAAGTGGGTGGTACTTTCACTGGAGGAAAACTCAACTAATTCAATCAAAGCCCTTATATGACTTCCTATCAGTGCTCAGTAACAACTATATTGATATCTGTAACCGTTTCCCTGTTATAAACCATCAAAATATGGACCCTTATAGGTAAAGGCAAATGTTTAATATTTCCAAAATTCATCAAAAATTCAAAAATCAAAAGTTCTCAAAATTGTGAACAAACTTTAAGCTGTTGGGTTATGTAATCCCTAAAACATGTTTGGTGATGCATTTCAGATGTATTATTGGTAACTAGAAGCACTCGGAGAGCGCAGACCTCTGCCAAGGCTGATCAGTGCCCCCCCCCCCTCCCCCGCCCCCCCGTGGGCCCCCCCACCCCCGATCACCACCAAAATTTAATCATTTCTTCCTTATCCCATTTCCAACAAACCCTGAAAATTTCATCAAAATCTGTCCATAACTTTTTGAGTTATGTTGCACACTAACGGACAGACAAACAAACAAACAAACAAACAAACAAACAGACAAACAAACCCTGGCAAAAACATAACCTCCTTGGCGGAGGTAATAATGCAAGAAAAAATTATAGATATTTGTTTAAAATACTATTAGCAGCCAGTAAAAAGGCTATTACCAAGGCTATTATGGCCGACTGGCTGGTGAGTTAAATAAAAAGCTGCAATAAATAAATAAATAAATAAATAAATGTTTTAAGGTAATATAATCCAGTATAGAGGTCTACTGATATGGGTTTTTCTAAGGCCGATGGCGATTTTTTAAAATTTGGTCAGTCGATGGCCAATATCTACAGTCAATTTTTTAAACACATTGACTGTAAAATACAATTGAAACACTCAATTAAGATTTTTATGCAGCAATATAAATGAAATTATTAATACACGTACACATAGTACTCTTTTAACATTTACTGAACTTCAAGTCCTGCCCACACAGGTGCCTGATCAAATATCTTATAATATCTTTACTAATGATCAAATATCGGCTTTCAAAAAAAACATTAAGGTCAACATTGAGAAAAAAAAATAAAAATCAACCTATCGGCTGACCAATATATCAGTCTACTTCTAATGCAGTACTTCCAGTAAAAGTACTGTGACAGAGCTTCCACTGTTCAGACCTCAGTGATAAGTGCTACTCAGTCGTACGTCCACTCAGACTGTTCTACCTGTTACTCCTGGACACAGAGGTCATAATCCGCCCTCACAATGAGCTCCAACACCTCCATCTGTTCAGAGGTCACTGCAGCTCCAAACAGCATTAATATGATTCTCATGCAGCCTGAGAGAAAGCGCCCCAGACATGAGACCAAAAGGTGACACAGTTTATCTGTGGTAGAATGGAAGTACTGTACTTAAGTACAACTTTGAGCTACTTCACTTGAGTATTTCCTGCTGCTCTGTATTTCTGCTCTACTACGCCACAGGGGTAAATATTACACTTTTTACTCCACTGTATTTATCAAGTGGAAATCTGAAGTTTCTCTGTAACTAACAAATCCTCTGGGAACCAGTACATACTTGTGCTTCTTCTGGACACTTGCTTGAAAGTTAATTTTCTCTGGTGCCATTGAGATGTTTTGTTTTACCTGTTTGCATCACAGCCAATTGTTTCTTCCCTTTGGCAGTTTGACTTTGAAATGATCCATCTGTATTAGATAAGCTTTGCTGTTGTTGGTTAATTATACTTTTATTAATAATTCATCAGGAATTGGACTATTTAGCACATTTTCAGAAACACAGGCAGCAGGACAGATGCATTCTTAAAAGATAAATGAATGAAAAACCTGAAGTTTTGATCATATAAAGGTTTTTCTTGAAGGTCTGTCTAACATTAGTCTCTGCAACTCTTCATATATGCTGCTGTTTTGTTGTTGTTTCCATATGAAACTCTGCACTGCAACTCTTACTTTAATGTGTGTGTTTTTATATTTTTGGGTTTTATGTGTTGTTTTCTTACTAGCTGTTTTTAATCACCTTTTACATGTTTCTTTTATGTTTTAAATGTGTTTCTTTTTCCCTTGTCGTTGTAGTTCAACGTCCTGTGTGAAGCACCTTGAATTGCCTTGTTGCTGAAATGTGCTATATAAATAAATTTGCCTTGCCTATGTAGCATCTACTTCTTTCTTGTTTTACTTCAGTTGCAGCTCCTCTATTGGTTCATGCATGCAGATGCATACATAATTGTTCATAATAAATATGTTTCCACTGCATTTTTTAACATTGCTTTTAAAACATACACTGACTTTTTCACCTCCCCTTTGCTAAATTGCAAAATACAAATAAAACAGATGGATGAAAGCACACCTATCATTTATGTACTCACTTCTAGGTTTTACAGATGCTCACATCCAAGGTGTACCCCACCTTCGCACAGTGGTATGAGAACTAAAACAGTTCAAGAAAGAAATGAATGAATGTATGCGATGTGTGTTATGTTATGTGACGTATGCATGTATGTATGTATGTACGCATACATGTATGAATGTATGTATGCGTGTTTATAGATTCACAACCACCTCCAGCTGTGTTTCTTTGTCCATATGTTGGGTTTGTGTACAGTAAAGTGCTCCAAACAAATTGCACCAACTAGAATAAATACAGTTGTTTGCATTGTCTTGTACTCTATTGTAGCAATACAATGCATCACTGTAACTTGAACTACCAACAGCATATAAAATAGTTCTAATGAGCTCAACATTACACATTCATAGCAGGAAAAAACAGCATACACATGAATGGAGATGTAAAATGAATCCAAAAATATCATACATAAAATAAAACAATGATAGGGACTATTTTACTTCAAAATAAACACAACTAATGCATGGGGATCCACGGGTTCCAGATGTAGTAGTCTGTATGCTGTTGTGTATCAGTACATGCTATACCGCATTTGTCCAGCAGTCACCGCCATTGTATTCCAAAAGTACTAATATCTTCCAAAAATATTGGTCCTATCAACTTGCCATTTTCGCAGGTCTGTTCCTTGACCAAAAATACTTAAGTTTGCCAAAGTGCAGCAGTCAGCTCTTTCTGGATTTTGTGTGAATCCCCAGACACACATACATGCACGCACACGCACAAAGGCCACTTAGCTTTTATAACATAGATGATTTGTACTTAAGTGCATGATCTGAACACTCATTTTATCAGTTACATGTTACTGTCTTCATACCTTGTTGTGTAAAGTACACTGCCTGGTCCTTAGATGTCCTCCCAGAACACTACTAATAATGGTGGATGTTTTCATGACGTAAACACCAAAGCATATTGCCTTCACATCTGGGTCCATGCAGAATCTGGCTGATGTTTGTGTTTATTCATATGTTTGATTCTTTTTATTTGTGCAACAGAGTCACTGATGCCTGGAAATAAATGAGTCAGTGTGTGAGTGTATGTGAGCACTAAACAGAGAGAAAAGAAAACAGGGTCAAAGTCCCAGTTATTAACATGAGAGAACAGGACCTGGTGTGTTTTCTCAGCTGAGTGCGTATGTGTGTGTCTTACCTTTGTCGCTGAAGTCGTCCACCAGGATGATCTCTGCGATGAGCTGTGGAGGGGAGCGGTTGAGTACACTGTGGACGGTCCTCAGCAGAGACGACCAGCCCTCATTATGAAACGGGATGATGATGCTGGTGTTGGGCAACTTCTCCGAGTAGAGCTTCTGTTTACAGCTGCGCACACAGAAAACAAGAAAATAATAAATACTCGCATTCAAGATCCATGAGATCACAGCGATAGTCTCCGACTTCCTCCACCTCATTGCAAAAAACTCACTTTTCCATTGATTGTTATTAATCATGATGTATAATTCGATAATCCTACCAGGTTGAGGGTTAATTCGCTAAACTCTAGTGTAATGATAGCTGTAGTAGAATGCATTTACACACTTGCACGAGGGGAAAAGTTGCATTCTTTTTCTTATATTTTGAGTTAAGATTTCTGAATTTACAAACTGTAGTCTGTCTGACAGCAGCCACTCAGTTTACGCTTCAAAACAATGGAGATTTCTGAGAGAGGTTTTAAAGGTGCCCTGAATGCATCCCTATTCCTGTCTGTGTCAAACTGACAGAAACAGCAGCAGTACAGTTAGTAATAGGACTGCATGATTAATTGATTTTAAGTCGAAATTGGATTTTTTAATTAGGATGATTATTAAAAAAGGGAAACTGTCAAACTAAATACAGACTACAAACAAATGACTTTTATAAATATCTTCAGGTCAGACACTGTGTACAAACCAAAATGAATACTCTTAATCTCCCAGATGACTTCAGTTTATTAGAAAAGACCCTTTTAGATAGTCTTAATCAAAGTCACTTTGTCTCCAAATTTTATTCAAAGCTGCAGCATTTGAATACTAATAAGTTATCATTCTTACAGAAATCCTGGGAAACTCAGCTGAAAACAACAATAGATACTGACGTATGGGAGGAAATCTTACTTTTACCTTCAAAAATATCCGTATGTAACAGATGTAGAGGAATGCAATATTGTATTTTACAAAATGTCTATATATCTCCATATATGTACAGTACATATACAGCAGGGGCCTCTCCAAACTACCCCACATGTAAAAGTATTTTAGGGACAAGACTTCACTGCCTCTGGGAATGTGAAAAGATTCAACAGTTTTGGCAAACCACATGTGTTGAGGTTAGTGTGGTCATTAAGCACCAGGTACAGCCTAATCCATTATTGTGTCTACTGGGATATATCCCAGAATCACTGAGAACAAATAAGTATACTGTTCAGTTTTTGTTTATGTTGGGCCGAAAGGCTGTTATGACCAAATGGGTTGGAGAAGGACCTCCTTCAATAGATCTGTGGAAGTCTTTGATATCAGAATATATTTCTCTGGAAAGACTAAGATTTTATATTAACGATCAGAAGGACGTCTTTACAGCAAAGTTTGGAAAAGTGTCGGAATATCTGGGAACTCAAACTGCAACTACCTGAAATAGATTAAATACAGACTTTTGAGATCATCGCTGTGGACATATCTTGGATCTGCTATATATTTCATACAACCTGTATACACCTGTATGCTGGACTGTATAATTTTGAAAATGTTCAATAAAAAGAATGTTCAAAAAAAAAAAGGGAAACCTTCAAATCGATTTGATCTCTCTTGAGTCTCCAGGCTGCGCCTCTGGGCTACTATAGGCTCCTCCTCCTAACTGTGAGAGCAGTCTTTCACAGAAGTCTGTGTAATGACCTCGGACCTTAAATTGGGGATGGGCCCACAGTAGTTATACTAATGTAAGCCGTGGTCCACGCATGGATCCCCCAATTCAAATATAACTGCATGGGGATCACTCATCTTATGTGGTCCACGAACACACGCAAGCATGCAAGGCAAGCAAAGGCAAGTTTATTTCTATAGCACATTTCATGTACAAGACAATTCAAAGTGCTTTACATAAAACATTAAAAGCATTACAGCAGGGAAGCAATCAAAAGTATAGGCATGAAAAGAAAAAAAACCAAAACAAAACAGATAAAAAACTTAAAGCTTAAAAAAACTGCAGATCTGAACTTCTGCTTAAAAACTCTATTCAAATGCAGCTGAGAACAGGTGGGTCAGGACTGATGCCTGTCACTGACTTACATTGGTGTACCTTCTGTGGTCCCATCATGGAATTTTCGGGGATTCCGTGATACCATCACAGATTTAAGGTAGGGAGCAGTGCCTTGCATTGCGGGCTGCTCATAAAAACAACATGCCGACTTCTGCTGTCTTTTGTAGTTTTACCCAAAAATTTGAATCAAAATCGAGTTTACAGAGAAAAAATATCAAGACTTTATTTTTGGCCAAAATTGTGCGGCTCTAGTTAGTACAGAATAAATCTGTGGATATTGTGCTCATTAAGCAGCTGCTCCTATATCCTCTTTGTGCTGCAGCCCGACCTGAAGAATGTGCTGTCCTTTTAATAAGATGTAATGAAGCGTTGAAGCTGCAGGTTGCCTCACAACTCTCAAAAAGTCAGAGAATCTGTGGAGACGGTAATTATCTCCCCATGTCTGATGGACTGATGTGACACCTGTCTGTCAGTCTCTGTCAACGCTGTCACTCTCTGACCAGTCAAATGCATTCACCTGCTCCTCCTCCAAACCTCTGATGCATGAAATGAGGAAATCACATTGAAGTACCTCATAACATACTACGAATCTGAAACAGGTTTTTAACATCTCTGCAAGGTTACTGAAGCAGATGCAATTCTATTTTTTCTAGGATAAATATTAGTGCGTGTTCAATTACAGTCAGTGCTGTTTTAGCCCTCCATTTATCGATCTCCTGCAATTTTACAGTCATCCAAATTAATTTATTTTGCAGATAAGTGGTTTATGTAAAGCACTTTGAAATAATGAAAACATTTAATGATTAAGATCCACACAACACACACAAAAAAAAAACAATTTGAATTTTTGACAGGTTTCCACCAATAAATGGCATTTCTTCTTGTTAATATCTGATTTTAATGGTGAAATCAAGAGCCAGCTTATGTTGTCAGATAAATATTGTCTAATAATTTTTCTTGGTAGTTCTTTTCAGTTCAACTGAACTGGTTTAGGTCTTTCGAAAATGTTTTGTGTCTCATCCAAGAGACTTCTTCACTTCAGAACTGAAGAAGACGACAAAACATTTTCAAAAGAGCTAAACCAGTCCAGTTGAACTGAGAACTACTACCAAGAAGAACAGTGACCTGGGCAAATGAGAACCTACACAGACATTCCAGAGGGTCACCAATCCTGGTCCTCGAGGGCTGGTATCCTGCTTGTTTTAAATGTTTCCCTCTTCCAGCACACCTGATGGTCATTATCAGGCTTCTGCAGAGCTTGATGATAGGCTTATCATTTGAATCAGGTGTGTTGGAAGTGGGATACATCTAAAACATGCAGGATACTGGCCCTCGAGGTGACCCCTGATTTAACCCATACAGAACCAGTGCTACTTTTGTGTCAGTTCCCAAATGAATTTTTCTCTAGATTTAACCTCTTAAGTTATTTGTCACCATTTATTATAATATTCTTCTCTGTATTTTGCCTTTTTTTTCAGTGAAAATCATGTTTTTTCCTATATTTAATGTAATGATCATGTAGATGTTGATAAAAGCTCAGATTAAAGTTGAGGGTAACATATCAAAAACAGCGAAAACTGAAGAAAAAGTGACTTTCAGTAAAATATATCAATAACTGAACTAAAAACAACCGTTTCCATCCAATATAACTGATCAAACTCCATGGCTTTTACTGGTGAATCAATCTTGTAGAAGATAACGGTGTCTCCACGGTAACTACAGAGCATCTGAACGTCCAAATGGGTCATATCTGATGACCATGAAAAGATGAAAAACTGCCTTTTACACCAATTATTTTCATGTATTGATAGGATTAGTGGATCAACAGGTATCATACAGTTTACATCAGTAGATGGTTTTGATCACCAGTAGCTGTTTGGGTGTTTATGGGTTAATAATGTATGTGAATGTACAGTTAAATAATGCCACTCCCTCAGATCCCACTACGCCGAAGGCAACAGCAGCACCATTGTTCTTCTGAAATGTAGGAAAACCTGGTATGTATTCCTAATGGTTAAACAAGTCACTATTCCGATGAATTAAAAACAAACCTAATTTTATTCCAGCACTTCTGAGGCCAATAAGTTTACACATAACAGTAACGAGTCTCCTGTTATAGAAAAGTGTTAGTACATCACCGGTGGTGGCTGATTGGATGTATGTGGGATGGAAAACAGTTTGGCGGCTCTTCGAGGTCTCCGAATGCTGAGTATTTATAAATATGAAGGAAAAATAAAAAAAAGTGTTTGCCTGAACATAGGAGCTACGACGGGGTCAGAAAATGGCCTTGTCAGGTGGAGGCAAAGCGCTGACGGCTGATCTGTGACGAATCAGGTCAGCAGGTCCGCAGCAGTTTAGCAGATGGTATTTATAGTAGAGCTGCTGTGTTTATTTTCAGTATTTTGTTCTTTAATGAGTCAGAGTGGCGCTGAAGAACCTCAGTGGGCTGCGGTACATACTGCTCCTTATGGCTATAAAATCTGTCTACCTACACTATTATGATTTTCTGCTTTATACTCTGATAACGTCCAAACTCTGTATTTACTGCAGTGGTAAATGCGGGGTTTTATCGAGGTTTCAGTAAATCAAATTCAGGATTTTTTAACCCATAATAACCTAGTGTTCTGTGTCGACACTGCCTTGCACCTGTTGCCACAACGAGAGGTAACACAACTAATTCATCTGACCATTTACGTCGGCACCACGCAGCTATCATATCCTCCTGAGTATTTTTTCATATTGCAATATATATCGCAGGGTTAAAAAAAAAAAAAGAGAGAAATGTTAGTTTCTTCCAATATTGTGCAGCCCTGATTGAAAGATTCAGATTCAGAAAACTTTATTTATCCCATACGGGCAATTCATTTGCAGCTTACCACAGACATCAGCCCACATCCAAAGTGCAATGTGACAAACATAAATAAATCAGTGCACAAATACAGGATCATTGAAAGCAACTCCGAATAAATGCATTTAAATAATCAACAATAAATAATCAATAAATACCAATGCAAACTAAAAGAACCTATTGGTTCTGCTAACATTAAAAAAAAAATTATATATAATTACTAAAGTGGCTTTTGTCAGAGTTTAAAAGTGTGATAGCTGAAGGAATAAAAGATTTGAATATCTGTTGGTTCTCCTCTGAGGAGCGTGGTAACGCCAGCCTGAAGGCATCAAGGCAAACTTCTGATGCAACACATGGTGAGGATCCCTTTTTTTTTTTTTTTTTTTCTTACTTGTCTTGTCCAGCATCCTAACAGCAGAATGGTAGTCTGGCTGCCTTTTGGTGCTGAACAAATTTGCTTAGCCAAGGGTAACTTCATAAAGTATATGAAGCTCCCTTTGATATTCTACTGTGTTTATTATGAGTTTTGTTGAACCACATTTCAATGCCAGACCTGATATGGGGTGTGTGTGTGTGTGTGTGTGTGTGTGTGTGTGTGTGTGTGTGTGTGTGAAGGGGAGAGCGCAAGAGAGAAGAAGGTGGCAAAGACGCTCACAAGGAAGTATCAACAATACAAACAGTAACAACCACGGTGACAATTATAATGGTAACAATAACTACAACCAGAACTGAGTAAACTGGGCAGAAGCGAGAGAAAAAACAAAACAAACAAAACTACAAAAAAATACAATAAAATACATAAGACCTACTAAATGATGAATATAAGAAAAGAAACCATAAACAAAATATCGTATACCACGTTCGCACAAATAATACATGTAACAAATAACACCAGTAACAAATAATACCAGTAACAAATCCACACAACATCAGTTGTTCAATCAACAGTTGAACAACTGGTGAGGCTCTCACAACCTGAAGCTCCCAGAGGGAAGACGAGTCTCTAATTCTGACTCCAATGATCTCGGAGCATATTTTTACAATAGCATGCAGACTGTTCTTGTCTTTCATAGTTAAAACATTGACCCAACAGATAAAAGAAAAAAGTTTAAAGGCTTTCGATAAATGAACAATATGAGTTCCTTAAAATCTTCTCACTGACATTAAAAGAGTTCAGTCTCCTCCTCGGATGGATTCTCTGTTGGCACTTCTTCACCACAGATTCAGTATTGGCATCAAACCTGAGCTTACAGTCAAAAATAGTGCCAAGATATTTGTATGAATCCACAATCTGAACGTCTTCACCATGGATCACACTCACTTTTTGGTCATCGTTGTTGTGTCTAAAATCAATGATCATGTCTTTAGTTAGTGTGCTGTTTCTTAGTCAGAGAAGGGGGAGGCTGCTGCCCCACGTCAAGGAGATACATGTGGTCTTGTTACATGAGTGCGGTAAGGATGGAGCAGAACATCAACAGACAGATCAACTTTATCAGCAGTAATGTTGATACTGAAGTTGTACCAGTGTTGTGTTGAAGAGGGAGCCGAGTCCAAAGGCAAAAGGTTCTGTTTACTTGTCGATCTTTGTTACTACCCTTTTCCGTCGGAGGGATACACATCTAGCCTGGTCTGAGAATTCAGTTTCCTCCACACAAGATGGAGGTGAAAGGGAGCTTAGGGGCTGTCTGTAAAAGCTGCTGCCCCCGTGACCTGGAAGAAGCTTCAGAAGATGGAAACACAGAAGGATAGTCGGATGGATGGGAGGTGACTATTTGTTTACACTCAAAGTTTCCAATGATTTTTTTTTTTGGGTTTTTTTTTTTTTTTTTTTTTTTTTTTTTAAACTGAAACAGGCTTTTCATGTTATTTTCAACTGAAAACTGTTTTTAAGTGTTCCCTTTTGCTGTGTTTAGAATTCTGTAAAATCTATGGTGAAGTAACCCAAAATTACTCTTACAGCTAATAACTGTAATTTGCACAGCATTAAGGGGAAATGGAAAATTTAATTGCAGTCAACTGTGTGAAAAACACAGCAATTAAAAAAGGGCTCAACAGTTGTGAACATTTTTTTTTTTTTTTTTTTTAATTACTGTGGTTTACACACAGTTTACTGCAGTTATATGTTCAAAACCATATAAAATAGTAAATCATTTTTAAAAACCAAATGTCTACATTAAGAATTATCAGTTAAAAGGCCAAATAAAAATAGAATTTAAACACTTATACAACTCAATACCACAATAACATTGAACTCTGCCCTGAAAGGCCAGACAGTGAAATTATGACGTCAAGAAGACTAATTATTTAATGTTCACTTTTTTTTTTACCTGACAAACTAGTAAATCATTTGTGTCTTGTATATTATATGTTGTGTGATACATGTCTGACATCAGTTTTTTGGGTTTTTTTTTTTTTGGTTTTTTTTTTTTTTTTGAGACTATCTTTTTGGGGGTGCACCCAAATTTCACTGTACAGAAATACAATGAAAATAAAGTCTCTTACCATCATTTTATTGTTGATTTTAAAATAAATGTATTTCCATATTTTTTATATCTACATTTGCTCAGTTTAAGAGAAATTAAAAAATAAGATCCCAGAGAGCAGCTCTATTTTAACAGGCTTTTCCATCCACGTGTTCTCAAGCTAGATGTGTTGAAGTTGCACTTTTGAGTTTTAACCCCTAGAAGTATTTCTTTATGGTTTTGATAAGAGGAAACAGGATCCTACTGTAAAGAGGACGTGACCTTTCATTGGTGCTGATGTACCACAGTGTGGGGGTTTTGTGGGAAATGTGAACGCTTGGAGTCTGACTTCCTAACGTGCATTAAATACTGCGTAACCGCCTTCTCATTATGCACAGTTACATTTCAGTTAAGTTTTGGCTCTTTTTCATTTTAATGTAAATTAACCACTGAACAGCAGCTCTGTTAGTCTGAGATGAGTTATATTTTTTTTTCAGTTCAGTCCTTCAGCTAGAAAACATTCAAAAAAATTACACAAGTCATATCAAGTGTCTCTGAAGGGAGTGTGTGTAGTGAACTTAAGTCTTCCTACTTGTTTTGGCTCAATTTTGTTGCACACATCTGATCACATCGGGTCCATCTGTTCCTCCAGATTATTCTGTCTTCCTCATACTCGTCCTCTTTTACTGTCTGTCTCAATTACTTACTTTCGTTTCAGCGCCCGCCTACGTTCTGTTTCCACAAAAATAAACATGTGCACGCATCAACTGGAAACTTTTTCTCCCTCCTTGTCTTGTCAAAATGTTGTCAAAGCTTCATTTTTATTGCTCACTTACCCAATAAGTTTATTAAGTTGTGAGTGGAGGTCTCTTACTAAGTTAAAGTTTCTTAAGCCGAAACAAAAGCCCCCTCTGCGTATAGTGTGTTGGTGGAGCCTCTTTGCTTTGCAGGAGGCAATACATATGCATATAAAAATAAAAAATGGAAAAAAAAAAAAAAAACACCCAAACTCTAACCATACCCACTGTAGAAACTGGACAGCTAAACTATATTTATGCTAAGAACAACCATAATAAAAGACGGTTAGTGCTAGATTGACAAACACACTGGAGAACACACTTGAGCTTTGTTGCTGACACGAAGGTGAAATAAGTTTCACAAACCTGAGTTGTGATTTTACAGTCGTGAACAGGTTTCAATGTTTTTGCCACAGATAAAAAAACCCGGGGATCCAATTTACTCCCGTTCACTATTGTCATCTCCCAATAAATACTAAACCAATCGTTTTTCAGGAGTCATTCTGCTTTATGCTAATGTACTAATAGTCCTTTAGCAAAAAGGAAAAAAAAAAAAGCTGAGTAAAATTTTAAGCCGAACTGAACAATTGAAGGCTTTGACTTCTGCCATGTCTGAATTTTGGAGCTTCCATTTACTATGTATAATATTTCCTGACTAATAGCTCCAATATAAATGAGAGTCAAAGTTACACTGCAAAAAAAGGGTGTCTAAAAACAAGAAAAAAAAACACTAAATCTGAGGAAACAGGTACTCAAAACAAGTGAAATACCTGTCCGTGCAGCAAGATAATCTCACTTGACCAGATTTCTTGAATTAAGATTGTTAAATCTAGAAATAAGCACGTCTACAGATGTATGAACACTTAGAAAAAGAAAGTAACTCTTAAAACAAGGTAAATTATATAACACTTTTAAGTCTATTTGTTTTTGGGGTTTTTTTTTTATATCTTGGTAAGAACCAAATAATTGGCAGTGTACACTAACAAGACTGTCAAAAGATTCTGCAAATGTTTCATGACAATAAATACTTCACAATTGCAATAGCCTTTGGCCTGTTAGCATAAATAATCTATAACAGCACCATTAAATGCATTTCATTTGTGTGACTGATATTACAGTTATCCAGCACACCTGTATGTGCTAACATTTATCAAGTAGCTGGTGTTGTTTAATGAAGTAGTAACTGTAGCAGTGTGGTCTGTGATTAGAAATAAAGTTAGCAGTAGTATTAGCGTGCAAGTTTCAACCATCGCTCTAGTACTGCCTTTGTTGTCACTTTTGTTTTGACTGAAGTGACCATATTTGGACAAATGGGTGGACATGGAGGTGTGTAAGAGAAGGTGGGTGAGATAATACCAAGACTGAACATCTCAAACCCTTCTGATAAAACTTTTTTCCACCACTTTACTCAGAATAAACTTTAGATTTTCAGCTCTTTCTTAATGACACATGACATTACAAAATACCCGCCTCATGGTCTTTAGTATGTTATGATATTCTCAGCAGCCCTCAGGTTCACACGCAGCACTCGACTCCCTTCAAAGATGAGCTGCCAATGGCTTCATGTGATGAATGTGTTAAAAGGAAACATCTCCGCTCCTCTTTTCTTAAGGTTTCTTACCTGCAGAAAGCCTCCTCCCTGTGTGAAAGCCTGTCAAACGCACACAGCTGTTTTCCACACCTTTCACACACAGAGTGGGACATGAGTGACACTGATAGCTGCTGTCAGAAGCCTTGTTTGGAGGTACACAGGTGGTGTGTGCTGTCTGTGTAAAGCAACATCTCCAGCGAATACAGCGGCAGGTTGGTAATTGGAACAACTGTTTGAGTAGACATGGAAAAACGACACAAACAACACTCTACGTAAGTGTTGTTTTTTATATAATAACCCTGTGAATATAATCTTTGGTTCACGTCAGGCTTTAAAATGTATAATTTTGGTGTTTTTTTTTATTAAGTGCTTAAAGTTAAGTTATACTACAAGCCGAATATCTGAGAATTCTGAGTTTGTGTTTACCATAGATGGACATTTTTTTCCCCATTTCACTCACATAATGAGACTAAAAGTGTGAAAATACACCCAGTTGCACCTGAAGGACAATGCTGACACGTACATTCATGGTGTCAGATAAGAAGATCTGTTTTGCAAAATGTATTTTGTGAAATGTCAAAGTCAAAGGCCCAATCCCAATTCACCCCTTGGCCCTCCCCCTTACCCCTACCCCTCCATTTTGCGAGTTCACATGAAGGGGTAGGGGAGTCCCTATTCTCAATGAGTTGGAGGGGAAGGACTAAGGGGGAGGGCTGTTTGACCCTCGAAATGAGATTTTTCAGGGCCACACAACAAAATATGGGTATGAGAAATCTCCCATAATTCTGTTTGAATCATCAGCAAGATGAAGGTAAACACAGCCAAAAAAGTGCAGCAGTGTGATGAAAGAAACACACAAATGTATGCATTTTCTTCGTAAACAACATAATCTTCTGACCGACAGTTTAATGCTATTTCAAGGTGTTATAGATCCCATTTCTGCAGCTTGTGGTTGGAAACCGCAAAAAGTTGCCCAAAGCCCATGCAGCAGAGATGGTTACAGCTGCTGACGGCATGGTGAATTCTTTCGGAAATAAAGCTGTCGCATCTGTTTATAGCGGCATCTATGACTGCCGATGACATAACAGGTCTCAAAGGGTTGTCCCATTTCATAGGGGAATGTTTCAACCTTTAGTGCCAAGTGCAAGGGCCAAGGGGGTAGAGGTAAGGTCCACAGTGCAACAATGAACATTCATTCATTTTCTGAATCCGCTTTATCCTCACTAGGGTCACTGGGGTCGCTGGAGCCTATCCCAGCTACATATGGGTGAAGGCGGGGTACACCCTGAACCCCGCCTTAAGTTCATCGCAGGGCTGACACATCAAGACAAACAATCACTCTCACATTCACACCTATGGGAAATTTAGATTAACCGATTAACCTATCAGTGAATGTCTTTGGATGGTGAGAGGAAGCCGGAGTACCCAGAGAGAACCCACGCAGACACAGGTAGAACATGCAAACTCCACACAGAAAGGTCCCACCCCCATTAACTGGTGCTGGAATCGAACCCAGGACCTTCTTGCTGTGAGGCAGGAGTGCTAACCACTGCACCACTATAACAATGAACACTAGAACTGCGAGCAGTTATGAACGGGGGCCAAGCCTCCCCGCCCACTCGGACCCCAGGCCCCACAGAGCCCACGGAAGTCGGCCCCGAAGGACGTGGGTCTGGGGCTGAGCTGGTGGAGGCTGGGCCCCGTTCATAAGGGTTTACAGTTGGAGTTAGTATTCCACCGTCTGAGCCGCTGTATTCACTAGAATGGGACAAATGCACCAGTAAAGTGGAAGGAGGAATGTGTGGGACTGGGATTAGTTGGAATAGATTACACTCACGTTGACCAATCATTACTAAACTTTACAGCTGGTCTCAGGAATGACCCCACATCATACTCACCAAATTACATAGAAATTTGTAAAGGAGTTTCAGAGAAAAAAAAATCACATATTTGCAGCGCCCATTAGAGGCTAACATTCGTCAAATTCAGCTCATACCCTCACAGTGACATATCAACCAAGTATCTACTGGTCTCAGGAGTCACCCCACATCATACTTACATAATTCATTAGAAAACCGGTTTAGCCGTTTAAGAAATATAAATTTCTCATGTTTGCAGCACTCACTAGAGGCCAACATTCACAAAATTCTGCTCATACCCTCAAAGACAGATGAGAACCAAAGATCTAAGACCACTGCACCACTATAACAATGAACATAATAGAAAAAGTATTTTTAAAAAAAACAGAATACAACTGTAAACATAGAATATAACTAGAAACAGGGAGAGTTGAAGAGATAATAAATAAACAATAAAGTGGCGACAGTAAAGTCACAGATGAGTTACTGAGTTAAAGTGAAATATGCAATTAAAGTGTCAGTTGAAATGTAATGTAAATGTAGTTTTTACGAAATTTTGAGTTTGGCAATGCTGTTTCTCATGAGATGCTGCCATTTATTTTGGAAAGCCATCCGAATTGTTGTGCTACAGAAATGTTCTATTTTCTAAAATGTTGATTTTGCAAAAGTATTTCCAAAATGTACGTCTGAAACGTTTTATCTTCTGGAATGTGATTGTGTTTCCAGATATGCCGTTTTGTGAAATGCTATGGTTCCGACATGCTTTCCAATGTGTCATTTTGTCTTGTGAAATGTTATTATGTCGTGTGTTTTGTGAAATACTGTTGGACTGTTGAAAACTGAAAGAAAAGCAGGGGTCTTTAAAAAGTTTCTTTCAATCCAACAGTCATAAACCACAAGATAAAAAAGGGATTAAATCCTAGTTGAGCTCTGGAAATGAGAAATGTTGAACATATTTCTGTGAGTACAGGGTTGAGAATGTCTCCAATATCTTCAATGTGTCTCAGCTTGTTCTGCATGGGATTTATTAAATGAATATAATACAGACATCCAGTGCAAACTGTCATATAACTTATAATGTGAGGTGCTGATATAAGGGAGCTTCTCACAGACACATTTAGTCTCTAGTTTACAAAGAGCAACTGAATGTAACCTTAATGTTACTATGCTAGCACGTTTCTCCAAGTTCAATAATAGAGAATCTTCAATATGACACGTGTCCAACCAGTCAGCTTTAATCTATAGGAGATCCTAGATGATGAATTGATAAAGATGGAGTTAGAGATGGAGAGGACAGACTGCAGTGAGTCAGAGAAGTTGTGTGTGGTTTTAGTTTAGAAACCCTAAGACTAGTAGTTCTGGGTTCGGTCGTGTGTTGTTTGTTCATCAAACAGCGCAAAACATTTAAGAGACAATTCAGTATTTTCCTGTTTGGTTTGATTATTTCATAAAAATCTTTCCTGCCATATTCTATTTCACTCTACAGCAGTGTTTCTCAAAAAGTGGGGCGGGCCCCCCCGGGGGGGCGCGAAGGCTTGCCAAGGGGGGCATGGGATCATTCCTAGGTGTTTATTTTTTCTTCAGGTTCGAACATGTAGCAGGTGGAACTAATGTTTTAGCGTTGGAGCACCCTGGACTCATTTTAGGGACATACAACAAATAAATCTACTGCCGTGGTGATCTGTCACTGGACTAGACTAAGAGTTTAGGTTTGGAGAGTGGACAAGGATTGGACTGGAAAAGAAAAATGTGCAATGTTTCTGCTTTTGCACAGTTTGTACAGTTTGCACTTTGATGTTCTCAGATGTGCAACGTAAACGGGCTCATTGCAGCCACTGATATTGTAAAAATATTCATCTTTGTTACCAATATGTGTTTCTTGTTCTAAAAAAAAAGTACCTTATTGTCATAGTTGTAAGATAATTATACATTTCCTATTTTTATTTAGAAAAATAATGTCTCAGGGAGCAGTCTTGTTGAGTTCATTTGTATTGTTCAATCAAAAATCTATGTTATTTATAATTTGCACAACAAATTATTCAAGGAAAAGCAAAAAGTATTCTTACGATATTGATGTTTCTTTCAATAAAAGTAATAATTGCACCACAGGTACAATGTTGGTGGGGTTGAGGGGGGCTGGGAGATTTTTCGTGCTCCAAAGGGCGGCCCGACAGAAAAAGATTGAGAACCACTGCTCTACAGTAACTTCCCTTCAAGACTGTATCTTGAAAATTATTATTATTCATTCATGAAAAATTACTAATAATGAACTTTTTAAGTACATTTAACTTAAAAAGTTCATTCATCGTTACTTTTTTTTTTAAGGCAACCACTTAAACTCAACTTATCCAGGCTTACACTGTTGAGTCCAGCCTCAAATATTAGAATAATAAGAACTCCAAAAGTACAAATTGCTGCAGCTCAACATCTGTACAAGAACAATGCTACACATTCCTGCCCAAAAACAACAAAAAAAAAACCAAACAAAAAGAGCGTATGTTGACAGCATTCAATTATGTTCCTTTTACTCTGATATCAGGTCAGTGCTGCTCTCGAGTAAGTCACCTTTTCAGCTGAAAGGCAACTTTTTTTTCTTTCTTTTTTTTCCTCAAAACAGCAACCATCTGCCTGAAACGCTGAGTGTGTGCAGCTTTTCAATCCAACTGCAGAGTGCACCAGGTGATTCATTTTTCCTCTCCGGTTGATGGAGTGCCAATCTGTGAAATAACCTGCTGCAGTCTTTGGCTGAATGAGAGGCTCTTGGCCTTCTGTGGCCCCTGCTGCCTCTATTCAGATGAAACTACATGCACACACAATGATTTATTTTGGGACAGGAAAAATGTTCCAGTTTAGTCATAGTGGGCATTTTAGGAGAATTTTTTTAGAGCAAGTTTTTTTTTTTTTTTTTAACTTATTTATTTATTTATGATTCAGGGACACAATCAATAAAAAAGGCAGATGTTGAGATTGCATTGGAGAAAATCACCAACAGGTCCACACTTTAAAGGGGTAGTGCTGTGATTTTGTGAACGTTTAGTATTGCCAGTGAATCCTGTGGAAAAACTAACACCGGAAAATTTAACCATCCACTGCACAGTACTGTCTGTATCTAGAACCTGATTCTTCTTATTCATATTTTTTTCTGAAAGTTATTAGAAACAAACATACTGAGTCTCACTATTGCAGTGGGTGAAATGTCAATTAACTAAATCAAGGTTTTTACCTTTATAAAGCTTAAACGGAGCACCAAACCCAAATTAATGCCAAATTTGAGAACATTAAAAGTACCTAAACTTTTCCCAGGCCTATTCGTTGTAATTGGCCTGGTAGACTTCTTGACTTTACGGTTTTTGGTGTTATTGCCTGATCTTGCTTAATGTATCTCAAATTTGTTTTTGGGTGGCGCCACGTGGCCAATGATGAGATGAGGGTGGCTTTACCTACTGAGCTATATAACCCACCACATCCTTTACAAACAGGTCTGTCACCTTATTCATACAATGACGTACACCCCACCCCCCCTCCCAAATTTGTTTTCGGGGGTGCCAGGTGGCCAGTGATGACGTGAGGGGGGCTTTACCTACTGGGCTATATAATCCACCACTACGTCCTCCGCAAACAGTTCTGTCGCAGTCGGAATTTTTTTTTTTTTTCCAGGGATGGGGGGGGGCAGCAGGAGCCTCCTGATGCTGTTAGCGGGTGTTTGTCCAAAAAAGGTTGAGAAACACCGATATAAATGTCCATATGCTGCAAAACCATCTTAAGGTAGTTAACATTTTCATCTGTCTACATTTTCTCTTTATAGATGATGGTTCACCATTAACATTCCAGGTTTTAATGATGCTTTAGATAGTGTTTAAGTAAATTTTAGGAGTTCCATCGATCTCCTTTACTTTCTTTGCTTGATGCACATGTTTAATAATTTGAAAGAGAATGACATCTTCTCCACAACTGACAGAAATATCATCTGACATGGTTGTCTAAGAAATGAGGCTCTACTCACTGCATCATTTCAGCTTTAACTTGTTCCCAGCTGACACATATTAATCAAAAGGGTCTTAACTATTTGCTTAGTTAAATCCAGGCAGTGACTCTTATAGCCAGACTGTGTATAAATGGTAATAAATGATATACAGAGTTTTAGTATTAACAGCGTCTAGCAAACAACTCATAATTATGTTGAATCTGTAGTTCAACTCTTATCATTGACACTCATATCACCTACATTATCGTTGGCTTTCGCTCTAATAGACACCGTAAAGCTATTACTTTTAGCCTTTTGCGTAGGCTGCTGATATTTGCCTTCTACTGCTGCATTCTCTTGGATGTTAACATCCTGAATGTCACCGAAGAGGGGATTCTGCAGTATACATGCTTGTTTTCCCCTTGAATACAACCAGGTCAGAAAATCCTGCCTCCTCTGGATTTGTTCTGAAATGTCAAATGCAGTTGTTCTTTTTTCCTTGAGGTTATACGACAACTTTGATATAAGCAGCTGTACATTGGATGGGCTTTAGATCCTCCATAGTATTGCAACATTCTGTGAAGTAAAGGACATATGAACAAAAAACATTTCCATCATGGTCTCCTCCATGTGGGCTTTTGCAATGTTTATTCCATCTCCGAAATGAAATTCCATACGTTCCCTTTTAGTTTGATTCCATATGAAAACATCGCCTGACCAGTTGTCCAAGTTGACCACTAGTGTATATAGGCTACTGCTTTAGGCAATAAGGGCCTGATTTACTAAGATCACAAATAATGGGTGCAAATTTGCTTGCTCGCAATAAAAAATGTGCATGCTATTGATTTGCACGTCATGGGTGATCAGCTAAGATTACCTGCGCAAAAGACAACAGGTGCAAAGTCTTGGAGACCGACCTATTTAAAGGGGTCATATTTTGCTAAACCCACTTTTATTAGTCTTTGGTTCATTTATTTGTGTATTTGGACCCTAATGGTTCAAAAAGTTTGAATTTGAACCCTCCAGGTGGTGCAAAGTCATCTTTATATTAATTTTGGTAAAAAATGAGTGGATTTCTACAACCTGTTTTAATTCCTGCTTAATTTGTTATGTCTATAACTAGTTACGTCACAACATTTGCACATATAAGGTTAAGACTTCTGACGAACATTTCTCCGAGTATGACATAATTGTTTGTCAGCAACAGCGGTTATAGTCCATACAGAAAATATGTCCGGCCATCGCTCAAAACAATCTTTCTGGTGTCATTTCTCAGAAACTGGATTGAAGATGGACCTGTGGAGTTGAAATAATGAAGAATTCAGACCCACGCATAGTATTTACAGTTGATGTAGAGCACAGGGAAAAGTTTAAAAATGCAGAATTCCATTTTAAAACAGCAAAATATCAGTCCTTTAATTGAGGATTTTGCATGTGCTACTAGTTGTCGCCATGGAGACAGTATGCTGGAAAAACTGCTCTGGGATACACCAGCACAAATGACAACAGTGCACTAGAATGATCCAGATGTAAGTAAATGTAACATTGGAGGAGTTTAGTCATGGAAGGTATTGCATGACTCCTCCTTGTGACTAGCCCTAAATCATCCCCCAGTTCAGGTGTCACCAACCCTGGTCCTCCAGAGCTACTATCCTATATGTTTTTGATGTATCTCTCTTCAAACACACCTGATTCAAATGATAAGCCTATCATCAAGTTCTGCAGAAGCCTGATAATGACCCGTCAGGAGTGCTGGAAGAGCGAAACATCTAAAACATGCAGGATAGTTGGGTTGGTGATCCCTGCCCTAGTTCATCTAGAAGTTCTAAAATGGCATTGCTGGGTAGGCCATACGTCTCAGTTATTTTTTCTTCTGTCATTCCCAAAATGTTGACGTGAGCAGATCAGATTGGTTCTCTACGTTGCCTTTGGTTGGGCCTATGCCGCCTCCTCACCACAACAACTGCAGCCAGTTTTGTGTGAAGCTGTGCCAGTTAAAACCTGCCTTTGAAACGTGCTAAATATGCACTACAAACAAAAAGTTAAGGATATTTATTTTTTTGTTGGGTTTTTTTTTTGTAATTTTTGCCATTTGTAAATAAAACAATTTCTGGTCCTTAAAAAAATGTGTTTCGATTCAATTCACACACAAAAAAGTAAAAAGCGCAGTGCAAGACTCACAACTGAAAAAAACAAGCCCAAAAATTAAAAATATCCTTAACTTTTTGTTTGTAGTGTAGACGCAACATCAGCCATCGCAATCAGTTTTGGATTTGGTAAATCACATTTCACATGCTGAATAAATATTTGCATCTACCCTTACCAGTAATTTTGCACGTTCTGGCAGAAACGCCCATATTGCATATTCATCAAGGCAAGCACGCTAAATGGGTTGCGCAAGATGAGAGATGCAACCTTCGGTGCGTCCTGTTAGTAGATAAGCTTCAACGTGTTTTTGTGTGCGCAGTCAGTTTGCACTTGTTTTTACACGCACAAACCTTTAGTAAATCAGGCTCCAAGAGTATCTGCTTTTCCCTGCCGTGCTGACATGTGATTTGCAAAACATATGCAAGATCCACCCCAAGTCCAAGAACGAGCAGATATGAAGGGAAATTGCCTGGGAAAACTCGGACTGTTTCTTCATTACACAGAAAACGTAAACTGCTCCACTGATATCAGACATGTTGGAGAGACTGTAGATCGTCCACGTTTCTTATGGGAATAACTGCGTTTGGGGAAATGATACATGAACTCTTGCAAGAAATATGAGGATTTAAGATCCCTGTGAGCTGTAAGGTTCATGTGTGAAATTGTAATAAGGAGCAACAGTTATCTTGACAAAATGCTGCTTGGGGCAAAGAAAAAAAAAAAAAAAAGCTATTGCAAGGAATTGAGGGAAGATAGTACAACCAACAAAAAAGACAATATCAGACAAACATTGAATTAATTTTATAATGGGAAACCTGACACAAACTCAGATTACAAGAAGCGCACCAGAGGATTGTGTATTCTGTGTGACACTATATTATCCAAAATAAATAAATTATTTAATTATTTAATTCAATAAATACTCTTGTAAATGTTGGAATTTGTGAGGGATCACCTGTCAAACATGTAGACGTGAGGTTTGTTTATACTGTTATATTTGTAGATCTCCACTATCACTTTGATTCAGCAGCTCCTTAATGAAACATCAACACATTACCTGTTCATTTCAGGAATGATTTTAAGATTTTATGACCTCGCTCCTGATGATATTTTAGTCCTTTTAGCTCCATATTAACTCATGCACAATCTGCAAAGCTCAGACAGCGGGTTTTGTTTTTATCTGTTCCAGTGTCCAGGATGGAAACTAGATCAGATCCGTTTTTCAAAGCTTTGGAAAGACCTGCCTGAGGAAATTCAGTTTTCTAAATCAGTGTCTTTTTTTTAAAGTCTCTTCTTAAAACATACTTTTTCTTGTCCGGTTTTATCTCAGCTCTTTGTGTACCTTGTTATCTATTTGATTCTTATAACCTTTTAGTTACATCACTTGTATGTTTCATCATTTTGAGATTTATGAATTTCTTTGTAAAGCACTTTTACTATGTATAAAGATTATTATCATCATCACCATTTATTATTCTGAAATATCATTTGAACATGTTGCATTCATGTAAGTGTTAATATCTTGTGCTGCAGATGACTTTCCAGAGCCTTCATTAAAAATGTCTAAACCTTTAAAGGAGTGATATTTTGCTTTTTTTTTTTTTTTTTTTTTAAATGGAATTATGTATTTTCAAACATTTCCCTGTGGTCTACATAAACTGTAAATGCTCTGCTTGGGTCTGAATTCTTCATTAATTCAACTCCACACACTTCAACCCTATTTCTGAGTAATGACACCAGAAAGGTCATTTTGAGCGCTGGCCCTTTAAATGCACATGAGCCACTTCAGGCCCCGCCCCCACCAGGTTGTTGGCTGTGCTGCTCTGTCCCGTTCAACCAACAACTGAACATTTTAGGTAGTTGGCTCAAAGTTTGGACATATTTGCAGTATGGACTACAACCGCTGCTGCTGACAAACAATTATGGCGTACTCGGAGAAATATTCGTCAGAACTCTCGACCTTATATGCACCAATCTCCTGACGCAACTAGTTATAGACATAACAAATTAAGAAGGAATTAAAAGGGGTTGAAGAAATCCACTCGATTTTTGACAAAATTAATATAAAGGTAGCTTTGCAGCACCTGGAGGGTTCAAATTCAAATTTTCTGAACTGTTACGGTCCAAATGCACAAATAAATGAACCAAGACTAATAAAAGTGGGTTTAGATAAATATGACCCCTTTAAGTTGGAATCAGATGCAGCTGTATCTGACTCAAGTTCATTTAGTCATTACTCTGGATTTCTCCATTTCCACTTTAGGCTTCTCATATAAAGCAATTGTGCATGCCTCTAACACAGCTATATTTTTAGGCCCTTTTAAAATGAGCTGAGGATGTTGAAGAGGTTTCGGAGTGTTTCCCTTCACAAACAGACACGATGGACTCACTTCGGATGGCGGATGTCAGGCACCGAGCGGTTCAGGGAGATCCGGTCACTGACGTAGATGTTGAATCCGTTCTCTCTGTAGGCCTGATCGACTCTGTCGGCGTCCGTCAGAGGAAACGGCTTCCCCTGCTCGCCGTTACCTGCATCGCACACACAAAAACCAACGAAGGAAAAATGGTTAAACAGCTGTTTTTAGTTCTGCACTTACCAACCCCACGCACAGAGGAAACAGTGTGTTCCTGACGCTCTGAGGCAAACAAAAAACCAACATCAAATCAAAATCTGGCTCCAAAATCAATGTTTAAACTGTCGGAGGAAGATTTTAGAAGAAACACGCCTGGAGTTAAGAACTGGAATAACAACAGGTGGACAGATTTCAACTGCAAAGTGAACGCTATCATACTTAGAGGCTGTGTCATGACTAAGAGATGTTTCACTGCCAAGTAAAAATATGAGCATTTTACTAAAGACAGACGGAGAAAAGAACAGAAGTTTAAGGGTCACATCAGACTGAGTGAATTTAACAGTCAAACAAAAATACACTTAAAATGAGTCGGGTTTTTCTATGTAAATTCTAAAAACACTGTTTTACATTTAATATTGAATGGCAATATTTGTACAGTTCTAATAAATCTATACCAAAAATTAATTGCCAACTATTTTAATGATTAAAAAATACAACATTTAAGGAATTTTGCTGACGAAATTAATTTAGACTACTGAAAAGATTTTCCTCATTTGTTAATTTGTACTATTGTTATAAATCTTTCACTTGTGTTTTCTTCATTTTTAACCAGTAGTTGAACCCCCCAGAAAATGTTGTCTCCTCATGTTTATATTTTAGGAATTTTTTGATGAAGTCAATTATGACATAATCACTTAATTGATTAACAAAATGTATAGTTGTGAATGTGTGTGTCTGTGTGTGTGTGTATATATATATATATATATATATATATATATATTGTGAAGGAACAAATATTATGTCAGCTAAAATTTACTTAAGGGGTCAAATGAGTGGCCATCTTTGTCAAAAAAAAAGTTGTCAGAAATGCATAGAACTGTGTTGAAATAATGCTAATCCATTTGTGCACAGACTACTGATATTATTTGACAGTGGAAGCTCTATTTTCAGAAATATTGGATTTTGAATAGCACGTGTATGTGAAAACTTTTGCTGGTGGACGGACGTGACATTACCCATGATGCTCTGGTCAGTACCAGTACTTTATTAGTAATAAACTTATATACTTACTATTGCTAATTCTCCTCTTATTCATAAATGTTAGTATTGTGGATCTAAAACAATAACAGCTGACACAAAAACACAAAATGTGTCAGTGGACGGATGTGACATGGTTGTTACAGATCCCATCATACTGATGCTCGGCAGCCATGTCACAGTTTCCACAAATGATCCCTGTGCAAAAACTAGGATCAGAATTATTTATTGTATAGTTTATCATCATACTAAAGAGTAAATAACAATATAGAATGGTTATTTCTTTATAAAAATGCTTATTATTAAAAAACTGTTGATTTAAAAAGTGACGTGTGACATTCTTCATGTATGTATTGACGTAACATAAGCAGGATGGATCAGCACCATACTCCATAGTGCAACCTGTAAAAATAAAACATGTGATATGTAGTATATAATCCTGTAAGAAAAATTGGGGAATCTAAAAGAATAGAATATTTGTTTTTCAGGTAAATTCAGTTAAAATAGAACTTGGCCATTTGTGACATGAAAATATAGCATTAATTGTGATGAAATTGGACATTTTTGACCTGAAAACATAGTTCATATGACCATCAACATGTTGCAACAGAACTGAAATCCTGTAAATTTGCATAACTTGCATTTACCAACACAAAGTTCCTTTGGGGTTTCACTTCTCTCCCTCTAAGCAAATTTTAGCTGATAACCATTCTTTTTTTTTTTCCAAATATAAAAAGGACTGACACAGTTAAGTACAACTTTAACAGTGTAACGGTAAAATAGTCAGTGCTTTAAAATGAAAAAAAAATATATTCTTTCATGTATTTTTGGTATTTCTTTGTGTAAAAAAAAAACCAAACAATAATAATAATAATAGGTCTAGAAGAAGATAAACTGGTAAAACATGGAAAAGAAGCCAACTAATCTCCAGCTGAGGTTTAATATTTAAATATAATATTGAAACCATAATGTTTAGATTTAATAAATGAAAACTAACGCAGCTGTATTTACCAGAGGAACATAAACCACCATCATTATTCCTAAAAAACATACGTTTCATTAGGCAGAGATGATCTGTTTCCACTCCTAAAGGGAACTAATGTGGAAAATAACTTTGAGCTTTTAACGGCTCATTTCAGAAAGAAACTCATTTTACTGATTTACACTTTTGGAGAAGAGAGGCACATTTCCCTGAGCGGAGGATAAAGCTGAGGTGTGATTATCGTAGCAGACAGAAATAGTTTTTTATTACAGCAGGGTTCAGAACATTCAAAGATGAAGAGCAATTCAACCCAGAGGAGGAAAGATGTGCGAGTGGAGGATTACTGGGTTTTAAATATTCACACGGAGCAGAAACATCTAAAGTCTGTTACCTAATAATCATCAATCTTTGTGAGTGTGTTTCCCAAAACATTTAGTCATTCAGGGCTTCTTAGTATCATCTCTCTGCAGCTCAGAACACAAATCTGGATGTATTTTATGTAATTTTGCATATTCATCTGTCTAGGAGCCGTGTAGTTTTACTAGACGAAGTTTTGCAATCACATTTTCTGTCTCTACAACATACACCATAAATAAAAAGGAACTGTCTGTAGCTGTTTTTTTTTTTAAATCTACCTCTTTGATCTTATTTATTCTTTTCTCCTCTGTGTATGCGCCAGAATTTTCTACAGAGTAAGGTGCAATTTTTAATATTAGTACATGTGTACCATTTTAATCTACAATCATTTCTTGTCTTATGAAATTATGGCGTTTGTGAGAAACAAAATTGCAAAACGTACGTGTTCTGCATATTCCTTCTGGCTGTCAGTAGTCTGCATCTGCCACTGACAACATAATGATACGGTTTCAATTTGAAGCAGTACAATGCAATCTGCTACAGTTCTTACAAACATTTTTGCTCAATATATTGATTTTCCATTAAAAATTGAAATAAGCCTCTATTGTGGAACAAACTTTTATCCCTTAGAATCAAATAGATCAATTTAAAACTATAAGGACTACTGGTACAACAGGCCGCCTAGGTTTCTTTAGGTTGTTTTTGCAATAAAAGTGTCAGGAAACGTCTTTTTTGCCAATTATTTTGCACCTTTTTTGAGACTGAACTTAACTTTCAATATCTGGACATAAATTACACTGGGTTACAAAAAAATGTTTTTTGCAAGTTGTCTAGGTTTTTCCAACTGAATTAGGACCATTTTGCACTGCTAAATCCAAAAATGACATCTGTTTTTCTCTATCAGGTCAGGTTTTTTTTGCTAATTTGATTTTGAAAAATTTGATCTTCTCACAAAATTGATTACATTTTTGTGACTTTATCAGTTGATTTTTTATATAGTTCTCACCCAAAATAGGTTTTAAGAGAAAAAAAAAATCATTTGATCACTTTATTCCTGTTAGGTACAATGGTGTATTAACCGCAGATGCAGCAGAATACGTCAGGATTATTTTTGCAAGATCTTCTAGTCAAAGCCATTTCATTCACCTGTAATATTAAAAAAAAACATTAATCATAAATTGGCAAAAGTGAAATCTTCAGAACTCGTTTATTGCAAAGAAATATGAAAGAATTTTGTATCATATGATGTGAAAATGCTCATAAATGTAAGCAAAAATGTTAAAAAGCCAATATGTAGCATAGTTCAGAAAGTTGACCTGATTGAGCAAAATTAATGTGATTTTTGGATTCAGCACACCAAAATTATCCTAAATCAGCTCAAAATAATTAAACAATAAATTTGTTGTTGACCAGTGTTATCATTATTGTATGTAATAAATTCTTAAGACAGTGTATTATAGATAAAATAAATAAAAACATAAAAAAACAAACTTGATTTTGTTGTGAAAAACTACTGTAAACGTGCAGAAGGAAACTATGAAATCAGAGAAATAACCTTTCAGCTATTTTACATGGGCTCAAAAATGTAGGTTGGTTTAGAGCATTCTGGGTTATTTCTAGGCATTTCCTGGCTAAAATGTTGGTAAAAGTATAAAAATCATCAACTCTTTCTTTCTCACTGACTGTACTCTGCTGTCCGTCTCATGCATGACCTCACATAAGAACAAATGCATATCGCTCCACAAGAAATGCTGCAGGTTCCATTAGTCCAGTCACAAGAAGAGCTTAAGAGTCAGATCTGTGATGAAGCTGCACTAGAATAGAATTCCACTCCATCAGCTATTAGAGAACTGGACACATATGGTTTATTTAAAGCTCATTTAAAGAAACTGCTAATTAGAACAAAGCTCTGCTGGCATTAAGCTCAGTTTCACTCTATGATTCTTCCATGTCTTGGGGTTTTGTTTTTATTATTATACGAGGCAGATGCTAACTGTACGCGTTATTTTTAGTTCTTTATTTTTTTTACTCTACTTTGGAAGTTTCAATCAGTATCTGATATTGTAAGACAATGTTCTGATTTAGTCTTGTATTTTCAGTCCGAGTTCTATATTTCAAACATTAGCTTATAACATAGTGTACGGGGGAGAGTCATAAAGTTCTCAGACAAATGTAAAAATAAGTTTATTTATCAAAATAAAAAAAATGATTTTTTTCCACATAAGCTCCATTAGAGTTTATGTTTCCATTGGCAGATTCCTGTCTTTGTCAGTCTTTGTTTTTGACATTTGTCTGAGAACTTTTTGATTCTACCACTAAATTATTTCCTGAATGACGTTTTTGGCATTATATTCTCTAAATTTCATTCATTCATTCATTCATTCATTCATTCATTCATAACCTTTATTTAAACTTGAGGGCGCAACCTAATTCACAATATAGCCGAGACAAAACCAAACATTTGAAACATGCAACAGACATATCAGAAATGCCAAAAAGTAAAAGTGACAGAGACGAATTGAAAACATAAAGGTCTACTTAAAAACATGAGCAGCTGAAGATAAAATAAGATGGATTTATGGATTTAAAACACAAAATACTTGGAACATACGATGCCATATGAGAAGTACCAAAAAGTAAAACTGATAAAGACGAACTAAAAACAAAGATCTACTTAAAAACAGGAGCAGCTGGAGGTAAAATACGAAGTGATTAAGGATTTAAATTGTCCCAATGATAAAATTGTGGTAAGTTTCAGATGGTTTTGGAGCGTTCCAGGTTTCAGAAAAAACTGAATTTTCCAAATTCAGTACGCACTGAAGGAACCTGCAGTGTGAGCCAGTCCTTTGAGGGAGTGTGGTATTGACTTGCATTAAAAGATACTAAAAAATTAATATAGAATGGTAAAAGACCAGGGAGGGCTTTAAAAACAAATAAAATCCAATGTCTACCACACCTATTGGATAGAGAGGGCCATTCAAGTTTAGAATAAAGGTCATAATGGTGAGTGTTGTAGCTGTCATTTGTAATAAATCTTAGGGCTGAATGATAAACAGTGTCAAGGGAATGTTGGATTGTAGCTGTTTGCATGTGACAATAACTCTGTAATTTTATTCTTATATACTGGCTTGAGTGTGGTTTCGACCAACTCTGTATGTGAAGTGTCATGAGAAAACTTTTGTTATGATTTGGCACTAGCTAGATGGCTAGATAGCTAGGTAGGTATTAGGAATGTCTCGATCCCATCTACAGATCGGTATCGGCTGCTGATCTAGCATTTTTTAGGAGACTGGATCAGATTTAGTCATGAGATTGGGCCGATCGGGGGGGGGGGGGGGGGGGGGGGGGGGCTGAAAATAGGGAAAAGCTGCACAACAGGGGAAGGCTTAGAGGAACTAGTAAAGTGTCTAAAAGTTTCACTTTCACTCTGCACGCACTCATTATGAGGTCCGGTTGTGATGCGCAAGTCAGGGTTTTTCCAACCTGCGGGGCTTTTGTGGAATTATTTGACTCGACCCGCCCCGCAAGTAAACTGACAGTCTTTTGACGCGCTCCAATCCGACCCGTGAGTAACCCACTTCACATTACTAACTCACGGCACCGAACGCACCCCCATATAATATACCTGTATGGACCTGTCCATAGACACATCACAGCAGTGGAAAATATAAGGTTCTAATTTGTCCCACAGTATGAATTTAGAAGGTGCAAAAATGACACTAAAGTTATTAAGAGTCAAAGGTGTCATACTTGTTTTAGTTCAGGTTCCACATTCAGCCCAATTGTGATCTCAAGTAAAAACAGTATAATAAACTCTAAATAATGACTCCAAAAATTTAAATCAAAGTTTCATTGTGAAAAGTCCATATCAGATCGGTATTGGATCAGTATCGGCAAAACTAATCCCAAAAGAATCGGATCGGAAGCAAAAAAATCCAGATCGGGCCATCACTAACTGATATATCTGTTTTTAGGTGACTGTGTCCATCCAGAGAATACAGATGAAAAATATACTTTGCCACATTTGCAGCAATTTGCATTAAATTGGTGTGAAAAAAAAAAAAAAAAATCCGCTGATAAATCCACATAGATAGATACAAATACGTAGGAGGGGCTTTGGAACGAACCAGCTCGAGATGCGTCTCTTTTGATCGCCTCATAGTCGTGCCAGTCTTTCCTCCGGACGCCATCACGTCCCACCTGGGCGTCCTTCCCCGCTCGGTTCATCCCCTGAAAGCACACAAAAACACAGCAGCAGGTCATTAAAACGGCCACATTTATAGACACACTCCTGCCTTTGTCCCCACCCAAAATGAAGCCCTGCAACTTTAGAGGGTCACGTAGACGTCACAGTGTCTTTACTGAGGGTTTTTATGACTTCGTATGCAAGACAGCTGCAAGAATAATAAAAGTCTGCTCCACCTCAAAAGCTGTTGAGGATATTAAAACATAAAAGTTATTCCATAAGTGAAGTGAGGAGTGCACAAATACCCCATTTATTATTCAGTCTCATCACAGAGTACAAAAGTCCACTGAGCACTAAGTCTATAAAGTTGCAACTACTCTGATATCTAGTAATTCTTGGCAATTGTAAAGCTAATTGACCTAAAAATCGAACTCAAATCAACACTTTACAACAATATACAGTGACACAAATCTTGTTTTTGCAAGCTTAGGTGCTTCAGTTTTATTCTCATGTTCATAAGGTACATTGAAGAACAGTTATTAGCAACTTATAAGACTTTTATTGGCAAATAAATCAAATTTTTTGCAGTCATTTAATGTCACAGCCAAGTTTTAGCTATGACTGTGTATATTGAGAGGACTGTTTCACATAACAACTCCATCGATAATACTGACAACAATTTTTATTTTTTTTTTGTGGAAAGTTTGTGATCTTCCACTAGGGAAAAAGGCCACACCATCTGAAGTGAGAGTGACTATGAAAAAACCAATGAAAGGAACCTGACGCAATAAAACAAATACGGAGCTCATGCGATGGTTGACTATATACCATTGACTGTTGACTACATATGGGAGGAGAAAAAAAAAATTGTGCATGACCAGCAGAAAACCATAGATGTCTGTGATGCATTTCCAAGTTTTTTATTTAAACTCTGTCTTTTATTGCATTGACTATAAGCAGTTCACAAAGTACGGACCTGGCTGGAACTGGCTTGATGTCTTTGTGTGTATTTTCCACAGTTTAGACTCAAGACTTCCCACTGTGTTCTGATGCTGAAACGGCCTCAAACGTGCTGACAAAGTGGGACAAAGTATTCAAGCCTAAGATTATCAAAGAGGCCAAACACCTGAATGAGTCAATTGAGCTGCACCCACTTCTAAAAACTGCTGAGAGAACGATGACATGTGTGGCTTATTCCAGATGGCCGGTGCTCTTTCCTTTGTGCATTCAAAGCAGATCCTAATGACTTGTTTTGCCTCATTTTCCCTGACTGACTGGGACAACGACATGGCTTCTCCATCTCTATGACCATCCACAGCTGGACAGAAGACGATCCGAGTCTCAAGTCTCAGTGATGCAGAGAATAAAATGAAGCACTTTCACAACGTATGCATGTCTAATGGTAAAATGCCAAGCTAGATTTTCAGCTGCATTAACTCAATCTGAAACAACTTGCAAAAGCATTTTCTTCACCCAGAGATGGAAGTGCACCCAAACAAAAGACTAATTTGAAAGTTTTAACACTGCAGGCTATCCAACAATTCCTAAACAGCACCAACTTTTTTGAGAGACATGGAAACTAGAGCTACTTCATTATATCGCCGAGACATTTGTATCAACTGAAATTTGCTGGTATTGGCCAATATCAGTATATAAGATGTATTTTCACCAATGGCAGTTGTGCCATGTCATGTTATTTAAGGTTATTAAGCTTACTACCTCGCCCTTCGAAGGGGGGTATTGTTTTCTGTTCGGTTTCTTTATTTGTTTCTTTGTTTGTTAACACTTTAGCAGCAAAACTATTGGCTTAATTCATACCAAATTGGGTTTATAGATTGCCACTGACCCAGAATAGATGTGATTACATTTTTACATTTTTTAATGATTTTAAAATCTTTTTTTTTCCCATTTAGAGAGAGACAGACAGAGAGAGAGACACAGACAGACAGAGAGAGAGACACAGACAGAGAGAGAGAGAGACACAGAGAGAGAGAGAGAGAGAGACAGACAGAGAGAGAGACAGACAGAGAGAGAGACAGACAGACAGACAGACAGACAGACAGACAGACAGACAGACAGACAGATAGACAGATAGATAGATAGATAGATAGATAGATAGATAGATAGATAGATAGATAGATAGATAGATAGATAGATAGATAGATACTTTATTCATCCCACGGGGAAATTTACATTTACTTATAATGGGCAAAATTTCAAATCGCTATAAAAATATTAATTTTAACTCAATTTACTTAAAACGTTGCAGAGATATAGATTAATTTTAGACATCACTCTACATCAACATCAATTTACTTAAAACTTGGCCCATATATAATTTTTATATTTAACAAATATTGAATATGGATGAAAGAGTGGACTGATGCCAAAATAAGCTACAATACGTGCAAGGGGCAGGTTTTGTTGTGCCTGGCACCATTTGCTTTGCTTTTCCTTTTTTCTTCTGTGAATTTCTACATGTGAGTCTGTTTACATTCAAAGATAATGTGACGAAGGGCTGAAATGTAGATTTCTTCGTAAAGTGTGGCGATAAATATCAACGGAAAATAACTAAGAAACAGAAAGTAACATTGGCAACTAGCCAAAATGTTACTTGAAATACTGCATTGATATCCACCATGAATTTTGCAGTCAGTGCATCCCTAATGTACACATATAGAATTTGCCATTGCTTGTTTAACAGCTCCAGTTTTCTGGTTTTCTGCAGACACAAGTAGCTATGTGTTGCGCAGTTGAGAAACTGTGTACTTGCAATTGATCTATTGCACTCATATGGAGCAGTAAACACCACTGTATGGGAAGGAATCTGAACATCACTTGAAGGTGGTGATGCTTTTTCTTCTGTTTTTCATTAATATTTTAGCATCAGTGAAGGAGAAAGAACCATGGATTGTTGCTGTTGGTCAGAACCAAAATATAACTGATACCTTATGTATTATTGTAAACAAGAAGCTCAAACAGCAAAGCCAGTGGACGCCTTCGATGAACTGGCTGAAGCCAACTAAGTATGTTATGATAAGACCTCTACAGAAAAAGTTTCCAGGAGTTTTTGAGTTTGAGGCAAAACTTTTCAACCAGGTGTTTCATTTCTCAAGCTGTACATGTGGTCTGCCAGTCTTTGATAACCAATAACACAACTGGTCATAGTTTCTATCCAAGTGGCAGGCTGAAATTAGTGCATAGGATGGCTGTAGGTTTCAGTTTTCACAAGACATTTAATTAGTGTTCATGAGGAAGATAATTGTCAAAGTGGTGATGCAGCAAATTCAAAATTCAGAGCCATTTTAGACTGTTTTTCACAATGTACTGCAGACGTTGATTGATCAAGTGTCATGCAGAGCGCAGAGCCTGTGTTTAGAGAACAATGGATCAAGTCTTCAAAAAGAAAATATAAAACATATACCTGCACTTAAGTGACTGCTAATGTCTGAGGAAGTGGTGCACCAACCTGTAATTGAGCTTCACAATGCAGGAAATACTGAAATTGTACATTTTCAGGTCATATGTGCATGAAGATGGTCCTATGTGATCTAAACCAAATTAATACTGACACCAAACTAATAAAGTAAATCAATCAAAATGGTAGTTATGAATCCTTATCCTGACAAAAATGATTAAAAATTCAAAGAAACAGGTGCTCTTCTGTGTCCTCAGCAACCCCACCACCACCACCACCACCACCAAAAGTTTAACTCTGCAATGATGAACATTCATTAGTTGAACTGTTCATACTGAAGATGAAAAAACATACTCAACAGCTTCCGACTGATGGCCTCAATTTACCTTTCGTCACTGAAAAAGTCCACATCACTACATATCAGAAGACTTCATAGTGCAACTTAGGGATTCACATAATTCTGGGTTTTAAAGAGTCTTTAAGTGGAAAAGGATGAAGCCAGAATGTTTACAGCAATGATGATGATCCCATGATAATCTTGCTTGGAAGAGAGTTTTCTGAAATGCACTGCAATGAGCTGCAATCAGATCCTCAGAAGTCATAAGTTTTTGCTCTAAAGCAGAATTCAACTCTTAAGAGTCTACCAATTTTTTTTCATGTTTACCCCGTTTTTTCTTTGGACAAAATGCTCAACAATCTTGAGGGAATGGCTCGGTATGAGATCAACTTACTGATGCAGGATCTCTTAAAAATGTTCTGTCTGACCTGATCTAATCTACACAGTGTTTCCACGGCAAAAACCTTGCCGCCACATCGTACATTTGATACAAAAAATATATATATATATCGATAACAGGCCTACACATTAGGCTATGTATATTAAAGCCTGGAATTTAACATTTTAAGGTTTTACAACACAGAATAATGGTTGCAGTTTTAGCGTCCTCCATATTTATCGGTAACCTTACTTGAACAAATTGCCCGAAATGCGTTGCCAGAGATGTTCAGTGTCATTCTGCACTAATTAATAATTAATACTATTTTTGTTATTACATGCTATTATTAAATGCTGTTGCAATGTAGTTATTTTCTTTCCTTATAAATGCAGATCACAAACCGACCAACCCACACACCCCCACCCACCCCAGGATAACACACCGCCACATCAAGAGATCAATTTCACAGTACAGAATTCAAAGCTTTTGACGACGGGCAAGGATCAACTTGGACACAATCACACTGCAAAAATCAAAATCTTACCAAGTGTATTTTTCTCATTTCTAGTCAAATATCTCATCTCACTTAAGAAGAAGACATAATCACCTAAGGAGTAACTTGTGAGATACAGTCTAAGAACTTATTTTTAGACATTAGATCTCAAAAATCTTATTTCAAGAAAATTTACCAAGATAATTTTCACTAGTTCCATTGGCAGACTTTTTTGCTTTAATTAACCAAAAAAAATCTTGTATTCACCAAAAAAAATGTTGCCAATGGAACAAGTGAAAATTATCTTGGTAAGATTTCTTGACATAAGATTTTCTAGATCTGTTGTCTAAAAATAAGTTCTTATATCTCACTGAAAAGTTACTCTTTTGGTGATTATGTTTTATTTTAAGTGTGATGAGATATTTTGACTAGAAATTAGAAAAATACACTTGGTAAGATTTTGATTTTTGCAGTATACTAACAAAGGACTCATTCCATTTGCACTTGCAAGAAATATTCTTATGGTTGTCGGTGACAGTGACTGAAGAAAAACAAAATTGGACTTTGCTGCTGTATTTTCTTCTTAGACATTTAATAATAGAACATCACCACTTCTTCAAACTGTTGTATCCAAGCAGAAACCCTTTCAAAGGCCCCAAACATCACTTTATGATACACAGCTCAGCTTCTATAAGAAAAACAGGACATCTGGTATATTTATGCAGGGCTTTAAGAGCATCACTAAAACACTTGCAAGAAAAGATCCAAAGTGCATAGGGTACGACTGGGAAGCATTGCCTTTGAATCATGTTGAGTGTTGGCAAAGACGACAGTGATATACTTCAACAAACCCTGCATGCTGCTGTTATGAACGAATATGAGTGCATGGCTGGACGAGCCTTTTACTGTGAGATTGAAAACTAAACTTCTTTATTTGAATGAAAAACAACCTGCCATCTACCTCCTAATGGACATACTTGTGGTTGACTGTTTCAGTGAGTTTTTTTTATGCCTACCAAGTATCTGAGAAAGCTGAAGCAGACAGTCTAGTGGAATCCTTCCTCCACTTCCGAACAAAAATCTCTCAGTAAACTTTAAGGAAATATTGATGTTTCTATGTGCTGTAATATATTGTTTTTTTATTGTTTAATGTGCTGTAATATATTGGGGTTTTTTAGGGTGCCTATTGGGATCAGGCCGGGGACTATAGCAGCATACTAGCCATGTTGGCTAAAACTACCCTTTTTACTGTTATTGATACAGTTAATTAAATGGGATTGTCCACAACATAATAAACTAAACTACGAGGGGCGACTGAAAAGTTTTGAGCCTAACATGGAAAGGATTAAGATATGAAGACCAAATTTGGTCCATGAAATCTTTCACATATCTTAATCCTATCCACTAAATTTCTCGGTCATAGCAATCTATAACCCTGTTTTACAGGTCCCTGAACTTTCTGTATCAATTGTTTCCTGAAAAATGGACAAATTTGAGTATCGGGCTGTCATCAAGTACGTATATGACCTTAGCCTCTTTGGGGTTGGTGACATGGGATGTTTCCATTGCTTTGACTGCTCCTTGGTCTCAGGCTGATAGTGATGGACCCAAGTCTCATCCATAGTCACAAATCAGCCTGATACTCAAGTTTGTCCATTTTTCAGGAAACACTTGACACAGAAAGTTCAGAGACCTGTAAAACAGGGGAAAAGATTGCTATGACCGAGAAATTTAGTGGATAGGATTAAGATACGTGAAAGATTTCATGGACCAAATTTGGTCTTAATATCTTAATCCTTTCCATGTTAGGCTCAAAACTTTTCAGTCACCCCTCGTAAACTATACGGACAAAAATACTGGGACAAATTGTGGCTACAGCTGTAAGATGTTCTGTTCATGTTGATTTGAGATACAAACATCAATATTTCCTTAAAGTTTAATGGGAGATTTATCTTCCTAAGTGAGATGTGAACAAAGTAGATGGTAGAACATTTAAAAATCATAGTCATGGATAAAAAAAAAAAAAAAAAAAAATCAATCAATCAATGTTGAGAGAAAATAACTAAAAACCATCTCTGAGGCATTTTGGAAGCAAAGACAAAACTAACCAATGCAATGATTTTTATCCCAATATAAAACTATATTATGACATTTGTCATTAGTCATTTGTATCCCAGACCCCTGTTAGAAAAGAAACACCTGAATTCAATGTGTCCACATACTTTTGTTCAAAGTATATACATTTTTTTCTTTCTTAAATCATGCATACATGCTGGCATGCACCTATGAGTGCTGTTCTACAGCAGCACAGCTCACACAGCAGGATTTCTTTTTTTCAGTTTTCTGTCAGTATCAGTGTCAGCATGGAGATTTCTCCAGAGCATCACACTCTCACTATCCAACAGAGCTCTGCTGAGAGTTTATCCACAGAAAGTGCACTCTTCTATTTCATGCTTGACGACCCTGTGAGGAGAATATCAATGCTGTGACGCACAGCTCTACAGAGGCCTTATATCCACAGCAGCCACACACAGACAGACACACAGAGGCTGACGCTGCCTCCACTTAGTCATTCTGCACACTGAACGACTTTCAGTGACTCGGCGTGCTGAATTACAGGATCACAGCACAATGGAGAAACAATTAGCTCGATGGGAGGAGGCAATTAGTGAAACACTTTCAATACAAATGGCATCACTGACTGCAAGAAATACAGTGAATTATTAATCAGACAGAAGGAAAGCACACCGGATAACTTACTGATGTACACAACACATACTTTCTGGAAAATGAGTCTGCAGTTTCACACTTTGTGGTTAAGAGCATAAAGTAAACTAATGCAGAGACTGGGGGGGTGGGTGATCTTAACAAAAGACCACCTGAGGATCTTAATCACAATCCCAAGTAGAGCTGCCGTTAATGATTATACTCACTGTTGATTAATCTGTTAAATATTTTCTCAATGAATTGATTAATTGTGTGGTCAGTGCTTCCTCAGTAGTGGTTCCCTCGGTCGAGTCCATACCTCATAATCTGAGGCCTTATCACAGTCTGCTCTCTCCCTGCATTTCCTCTCTATCTCCTTTGCATCCATCTAATAAAAGCCCTATTTGAAAAAGCTGATTTCCTCAAATGTTTGTTTGGTCCACAACCCGAAGTATTCAGGCGAGTAAAAAAACAAGAAAATATCATCTTCGGTTTTTATTAGTTTCAATATTTTTACTATTACACAGCCACTATGGACCAGGGGGGAGGCTGTGGAGGAGGTGGAGGACTATAAATACCTGGGTGTGGTGATTATTAACAGACCGGACAGGAAATCCAACACCGAGGCTGAGTACAAGAAGAGGATAAGCAGACTCTACTTTCTGATGAAGGAGAGATCCCTCAACGTATGCAACAAGATGTTAGAGATCTTCTACCAGTCTGTTGTGGCCAGCACCATATTGTTTGCGGCTGTTTGTTGAAGCAGCAGCATCAGAGCCAGAGACACCAACAGACTTGACAAAACTATCCAAATCTTTCCTGCCACATTCCATTTCTCTTTACAATAAACTCACCTCTGCCTGATGCTTAAACCCAGTCATAAACCTATTCATTAATGCACCTCCATCATACTGGAAAATTTCATTTTAATTTGCACATTACAGTTTGTTTTTTCTATCTATCTATCTATCTATCTATCTATCTATCTATCTATACTCTGTGCTGCTTCATATTACCTTATTTTGTCCTATTAAAATGTAAGGAATTAGAGCTTCTGTTGTAAGGATTCAGCTTAAGTTTTTATTTACTTATTTTTCTCAGTCATTGATTCATTTAATAGCTCACAACTAATTGATTATTTGAGTCATTTTTGCAGCTCTAGTCTTATTCCAAGTCACGAATATCTTTCGTCTCAGTTGTGTGCTGAACTGTAGATTAGAGAAAGATTAGAAAGGGCTGGATTTCTGCATTTGCAATATTCAAAAAATAAAAAACTCCATTCCATTCCAAGACATCATGTTCTCTATTATTTGTAAAGCTACAATAAATGTCTTTTTCTGGCATGATTTAATGATAGCTATACACAGGAAAAAGTTTTTTGTTCTGTCAGACTGCCTATAAAATCCTCTTTCACCACAGACTGTCCATCCTGGAGGCTGCTGTCAGCAGATGAAGTTGTACCAGCACTGATTTAAAGCAAGTTTTGTCAGCTGTGTTACAATCAGCTTTGGTTGTAAATGTTTAAAGAGACCCTGCCTTCTGTCTTCATCCTAGTTCAGGAATGTTAGTGTACCCCCTTCCCACCTCCACAGCAACACCACACATAGCGCAAAGTTGATCCTGTAATAGACTGTCACCTCTGGTCTCGGTGCAATAAATGTGTCCAATTATCCAAAAATTACACAATGATTCAAGAGATGACAAACTCATGGGTTCGAACCCAGCGCCAGAGCTTTTGGTGTGGAGTTGTATGTTCTCTGGGTTCCCTTGCAGTATTCCAGATTCCACCATCCAAAAATAGGACCAATGGCCCTGTAGCTCACTGACATGTTCTATCAACAATCAACAAGTTGAATTTGTGAGGTTGTCAGGTTTTGGTACTATGTCCACCAGAGGGTGCCGCTCTGAATTAATATACTGGCCCAATACCACTAAGAAGAGTAAGAGGAAAGAAGAGTAAAAAGAAACTCACTAATTACAAACATAGCGACAACAGTGGAAGTATCACTAATGTTGGTACTGAGAAGGGTAGTTATAAATATGTCGGTAGTTTTTCACTAACTCACACCGTCACCCTTTAAAAAGTTCCACCATTTCTGGAAATTATTCTCTTCAAATGTTAATAATGCCTCCACAGATCCCAGTGGTACTGCTCCGTATTTTCCATTTGGAGGACAGACAAAAATACGGACGCAATGACAGAACGCTCTGTCCATATATGTAAGCGTCTTTAACCCATAAAGACCCAGTGCTAGTTTTCTGGGAGTTTTCAAATGAATTTTTCTCTCAGTTTAACCTTTTTTCAAGATAATGTATGACCATTTACTATAATATTATCCTCTGTAGTTGGCATTTTTAAGTGAAAAATCAGGTATTTTCTGATGTTTACTTTACTAATCATGTAGATGTTCAGAAGAAAAGCTCAGATTAAAGTTGAGGGTTATTATATCAAAAAAAAAAAAAAAAAGAGAAAACTGAAGAAAAAGTGACTTTTTCAGTCAAATATATCAATAACTGAACATAAACCAAGTGTGTCAATCCACTTTCCTTAATTACTGGTGAATCAATGTTGTAGAAGTGTTTCCACGGTAACTACAGAGCCTCTGAATGTCCAAATGGGTCATATCTGATGACCATGAAAAGATGACAAACTGCATTTTACACCAATTATTTACATGTATTGACAGGATTAGTGATCAATAGGTATTAAACATTTTAGATCAGTAGATGCTTTTGGTTGCAGGTGGATGTTTGGGACTTTATGGGTTAAGCATGAATGAGCCTTTAGTAGAACTGGCCCATCACCATCGACCAGAAGAGAAATGATCCTCAAAGAATGGCCGGACAGTCCCTGCGAATGCCGAATGGTATTTTTACTTGAAATGCCTGTTCTTAGACATAATCAGGACTGATGCTACATCCCCAGACTTTTCCTGCACCTCCTCCTCAATTCTCCTCACTGTCCTTGCAGTATCCGACTGTCTAGGTCAAGCTGACACAGAAAACCTTGAATTCAGTACGTGTTAAAGAATGTGTGTGATGAATGTGCATGCTATCCTTTCTCTATCTTCTTACAGTGGCCTCTGCTGTACGAGTCACTGTAACCTCCCTCCCTCTGTTTCCGTCCTTCCCCTCCGTCAGATCCAGATGCCCTCGCCATGTCACACAGCGACCTGACAAGAAGCGAGAGTCCATCTGTGCAGATTTTGAGACTAAAAAGGAGCAGGATTGTGCCGCCCCATTTCCCCCTGATTAAAATTTCAGTGCACGTCGCCATGATATTCCTCTGGGGCTTTTCTTGACGCTCAACGAGACCTTGAAAAACAAGACAAGGAGAGAGGAAAAGTTTCCAGCTAATGCGTGCACATGTTTAGTTTTGTGGAAGCGGAACGTGGGTGGGCGCTGAAACGAAAGAACGTAATTGAGACAGACAGTAAAAGAGGACGAGAGTGAGAAGATGGAATAATCTGGAGGAACAGATGGAGCCCATGTGATCAGATGTGTGCAGTAAAAGTGAGTTGAGAAAAGTACGAAGACGTGAAGTCTGTGCACAAACTCCCTTTGGATGTACTTGACTTGTGCGATTTTTTTTCTTTTTTTTATGTTTTGCAGCTGAACTCATTTCAGATCGACAGACAGAGCTGCAGTTTAGTTTAGAACCATTAACATTAATATGGATGTAAATCCTGCTTACAGACAGGAAGACCTCAAATATAGTAAACTACAGGTTAGATAAGTGAGGAAAACAAAATATGGAGTTTTTGTTGAGTCTTCACAAGGTTGACTTAGTAAAAACATGACTCGCGTAGTTAAGATGTATGAAAAAAAAAAGTGAGCAGTGCAAAAATACATTCCAAAATGTGTCTGAGGAACTGCGATACAAAAACAAATGTCTTTTAGTCTTAAATAAAAAATTGAATTTTATTTAGAACTTCAATCTTCAATAATTAAATCATGAATTTTCTTTATTTTTTTTCTTCCCCTTCATTTTTTGGCACTTGTTCATCCATTCTTGACTTTAATTGTTTGGTGTCACATGATTAGCATCCCATGATGCACTGCGGTTGAAGTTGCCCTGACAAAGACTGATAAAAACTAGGGATGCACCGATACCACTTTTTTCCAGACCGAGTACGAGTACTTAAATTTGAGTACTTGCTGATACCGAGTACCGATATGAGTACTTAATAATCCCATTCCAGTTCTTAGTTCCTTTTGTAAATGTGCTTTATTACCTCTGCCAAGGAGGTTATGTTTTTGCCAGGGTTTGTTTGTTTGTTTGTTTGTCTGTCTGTTTGTCTGTCCGTTAGTGTGCAACATAACTCAAAAAGTTATGGACAGATTTGGATGAAATTTTCAGGGTTTGTTGGAAATGGGCTAAGGAAGAAATGATTAAATTTTGGTGGTGATCGGGGGTGGGGGGGGCCCACGGGGGGGGCCCATTTCCAACAAACCCTGAAAATTTCATCAAAATCTGTCCATAACTTTTGAGTTATGTTGCACACTAACGGACAGACAAACAGACAGACAAACAAACAAACCCTGGCAAAAACATAACCTCCTTGGCGTGGGGGGGCCCACGGGGGGGGGGCCACTGATCAGCCTTGGCGGAGGTCTGCGCTCTCCGAGTGCTTCTAGTTGTCGTTGTCATTAGTCTGACTGGAACAAAGTGCTGCGACTGACATTTAATGTGTTGGAATGAGCGTTTCTCAATTAATCCACCAGGGGGTGCCGCTCTGAATTAACCATACTGGACAAATACCACGAATTAGAGTAAAGTTTTTTGAGAAGAAGAAGAAAGTCAGTAATAACAAACATGGAGATGACAGAGGCAACACTAATGTGATACTGATATTGCAGCGTTTTCACTGGTAAGGTTTTAAAAGCTTAGCTTCAGCAGGTAGAGAAAAGCGAAATGAGTGATAAGTTTCGTTTTCAATTCTGCTGGCGGCAGTCTGCACCGCTCCGTACTCCCGGTGGTATTCTCTGTCTGGGTACACATCCGCCAGCACCTGGAAAATGGATGGAATGTACACAGAGGACGGACAGAACGCTGCGTCCGTATCCGTCTGTGTCAGTAACGTTACTTGCAGTCAGCGTTACTTTTATCACCATCATTTATTTGGTTAAATCTCCACACTCCCCACACATTATTCCTCCTCATCGTACCTGCTGCACTGAACTGTGAATGTCACATGGCTGTAAGTGGTATCAGTGCATTTCTATCCAATTACTTTTACGAGTATGAATACAAGTACACACACTGAGTATCGGAGCCGATGCCCGATACTCGTATCGGTATCGGTGCATCCCTAATAAAAACATAAGTCACATTTCAACTACACAAAGTACCTCAGATATGTTTATGGTTATTTTTTAGCACAACTTGTATTCTGAACATTGATTATTAACAACTTTGCAACAGATTGACTCTTCTGTTTATCGTGCATTCCATCCCTATCCTTGATGAGCACCAGATTTCTTAATATAATTTCACTTTTTTTGTTTGTTTGTGAACAGTGAAGCGGCTCCAATTAATATTTTTCTTTGGACTTTGAACAGAAGTTGTTCAATGTGTTTGTTGCCTGTGTACCACCATGGCTTTGGAAGATAAATTACATCAGAAAAAAGAAAAACTGTTAGCACAAGTTTGAACCTGATAAGCAATGACACAATGACATTTAATATGTGACAAAACACAGCAGGAGCTGTTTTAAATCATTAAGAATTCTCCCTCTGTTAACAAGTGCAATCAGTTTGTCCTGAATATGGAAAGAAAATCCTCCATGAGAGCGATTAGTCACACAAAGGCTAGAGCGAATTTCTTAAAAAGCTATTATGCAAATTAATAACTTGCCAAATATGGAGCTTCTCTCGAGACAATTAAGATATACTTTTTAAATACAGCAGCACTGGTTTGAAAAGTTTCAGTTTTGATTGTTCGGGGTTCAGGGAAGTGACTTTGACTTTCTTAACTTCAAGTGTACCTTTACTCGTCATGCTTACAACATTCATTGTGTGTTGTGTAGTACTTACAGGCAAGAGAGGTGCGCATTCAATACAAAATAATAAAATAAAACAAAAATAGCCATAAATGCACCACACTGGACCTTTTCATTATGTGAATTAAGTGCGGGGACAGAACCTATGGGGGCAGCTATTGCCGGCCAGAAGTCATGAGCCTTAACTGACTACGGGTGATCAAGTGTGAGTAAACAAGCAGCAGTCAGTGAGCCAGATTGAGTGGAAAGCATGTGTTCTCACTTGTTGTTTGTGAAGCTATAAGCTTTGCACTCCGCCATTGTCCTAGAGATGCGACCCAGCACTGGCCGGTAATGTGTCATCTTAGACTGGTGTCTGCTGCACGGGCTCAGTGGCCAGTCCTTCGCAGCCCAGGTAATCAGACAAATCAACAAGTCTGCCTCTCTTACCGGTGCTGGAACAGCCCGTGAAGGAGGCAACATGTCGCTGACTATGCCTGGCTGATGGAAAACTCAGTTGGTATTCGCCTGTACTGGACAACGGGCTGTAACACAAGTTACTGGACAGAACCGCTCATATTTTACAGGATCTTTTGAAATAGGTAGCAATGAAAATTCACTACAGGTACCCTTTCAAATTAAAATATATTTATGTTGTCACAGCCCTGCTCATAGACTGTGACAAAGATGGAGATGGACGAGGTGGTAAAAAGTCAAACAGTAATTTATGAAACTAAAATCAACAAAAACTCAAACAACATCAAAACAGAATAAACAAGTGGTGCCCGGCACAACAAACCCCGCCCCTGGTACATATTGTAGCTTATTTCGGCATCGATCCAGCTGATGTCGTGTGCTGATGTCAGCGTATCAATTGCTTCTATATATGTGCCAAGTTTGAAGTAAATTGAAACAAAATTTATGTTTTTATAGACATGTGAAATCTTGCCCATTATAAGTAAATGGGAGAAGAAAAAATATGTAAAAATTCATTAAAATTTTATCTTTAACCTACTTTTCCCTGGGTCACTGACAATTTATAAACCCAATTTGGTATGACTTCAACCAATAGTTTTGCTGCTACAGACATTTGAAATTTCGCCCATTATAAGTAAATGGGGAAAAAAAAAAAAGATTTTAAAAATTATGAGAACCTTAATCAATATTTTTTTCTTGAGTGTGTTTATTCCTCTTTAGGCATGAAAAAAATAATGCATATGATGTTTTTTTTTTTAATGAGCCTATTTTTCGTGGAGTTACAAAAATGTCCACTCAGCTGGACACCATGTATTTAAGTTTTGAAACAAATAAACATTTATTTAAAAATCATCATCAGAAAGTGATATACTGTGTGAAAACTATGAAATAAAAACATTTTTTATGTCACTAAATTGCATTTTATCATACTCTAATATTAGTTATGACTCATTTCATGAAGATAATATCCTCCTGAGACCCAGGAATTTGACATTTTTAGCTTTTTGACATAAAAAAAAATGTCTTGATTGGAAACTGCATAATGCAACAGTTTTTTCAGGTTTTTTTTTTTTTTAATCATTTTTAGTTATTGATTAATTTTTTAATGGAATGTCCTTTGCATTGGACAGCATTTAAGTAAAACTGTCAAACTTTTGTCCCCTATAGAGGACAAAATGCATTGCTGGGTTTCAGGTGGATATGCAAAAAAAAAAAAAAAAAAAAAAAAAAAAAAAAAAAAAATTGTTTGTTAATTACAGTCTAATGACAATTAGCAATTGATTTACACTAAACCATGTTACTACAGATCAGGTTTATCAAGAGCAGCAAAGTTCCAGTAATTGTATGAATGTCAATGTTTGGGATGGTGCATAAGCGTCCACTGTGTTGGCTGATATGGATCTAAAACAATAAAACCCATGAATATACAAGAGAACAGCTGGAGAAGAACTGTCCACTGGAGTGACCACTGTGCATGAAAGGGTTAAACTTTAACCTGTTTTTCCCAAAATGTAAAGACATCTATTCTGGGTCACTGGCAATCTATAAACCCAATTTGGTATGACTTCAGCAATAGTTTTGCTGCTAGAGTGTTAACAAACAAATAAAGAAAGAAACAAACGGAACCAAAAACAATACCCCTTGCCTCCCCTTCAGGGGGCGGGGTAACAAAAGAACAGACGAAGCCAGTCAAGAGGAGCAGGGCCAGGTAGACAAGACCAGGGCAGAATTCAGACCAGACCAGACCAGATCAGACCAGAGACTGAACAGCCATTTTATACTGTAAAAATTGGTGAGCCACATCTGACACAGGTGGGACTAATCCACATAGCTCCACCTGTAAAATACCAGACTTAACAGCGACCCCTAGTGCCTGAAGGGTGTGGGGTCATCACAATGTTAAAAATGGCAGACACAAACAGAGGATGTACTGTCTCTTTGCAGTGCCGTACTGTTTGTTTACTAAAGTAGAGGAGTGTACAGATTCACAGTCGGAGCCCAGAGGATGCTGAAACCTTCCTCCACTCTTCTAATCACCACAGTCATCAGAGAGTCGAAGCTCCACGCTGCCACAAACTCATTCCACTCTGGGCACTTTTCTGCCCTATTAATATTCAAGAGTGAAAGCACTGAGGGGACATGGCTCCGTCTCCGTCCAACATGCTCTCATTAACTGACAGCGACCACGACACCGTCTAAGTGACGCCGATACCCTGTGTGTCGTTTCACCTGGCTGTGTGATCCCTCGTTAAATTTAATGTGGTCTTTTACCGGTCTATTACCGGATGACTGAAGGCCACGTCACTCAGGATTTTTACACAAAGACACACTGAGAGGGTCACGGTGTACTTTGTTCTGCTCAGTCACCTGAAGCACTGGGTTTTACACCACATACTACGGCACAAACGCATTTAAACTGCGATCCACCGGTAAAATACTCTTTTCCAGCCTGTTGTGTCGGTGCATTTTTACTACGGTTGCAAATCAAGGTTTTAATTAGGGATGCATGATATTGGAAAAAACTAACATTGTGATTTTTTTTTTTTAATCCTGCCATATAGGCCTACAGTTGCGGAAAAAATTATTAGACCACCCCTTGTTTTCTTCAATTTCATGTTCATTTTAATGCCTGGTACAACTAAAGGGAAATGTGTTTGGACAAATATAATGATAACAACAAAAATAGCTCATGAGAGTTTAATTTAACAGCTGATATCTAGCCATTTTCCATGTTTTGTGGATAATAACCAAAATCACTTCAGTTCTTACATCAGTAGCTATGGCATTGTATTGACAAAAACAGTGCTTTTAGGCATTCCATGTTTTCTTTTCTGTCTGTTTTAGTCACATGATACACACAGGAGTTAGTACTTGATTGTACATCCATTGTTTTTGATGACTTTTGATGGTCTAATAATTTTTCCACGGCTGTATATTGTAAAATGAAAAGACACTCAGGAGGATATAATAGCTGTGTGGTGCTTTTTCTATTTAATTTTTTTATTACCTCCGCCAAGGAGGTTATGTTTTTGCCAGGGTTTGTTTGTCTGTTTGTTTGTTTGTTTGTTTGTTTGTTTGTCTGTCCGTTAGTGTGCAACATAACTCAAAAAGTTATGGACAGATTTGGATGAAATTTTCAGGGTTTGTTGGAAATGGGATAAGGAAGAAATGATTAAGTTTTGGTGGTGATCGGGGGTGGGGGGGCCCACGGGGGGCGCCACTGATCAGCCTTGGCGGAGGTCTGCGCTCTCCGAGTGCTTCTAGTTAGACCTTTATTTAACCAGATAAAATTTCCTTGAGATTGAGATCTTTTATACAAGGATGACCTGGCCATGAGGTCAGCAGCACATGCCAAGAAAGAAAACATATTGTACAGACAGGTAGTAACGATAAATTAAAACAAACAGTAATAATATTGTAAAAACAGAAAAGTGAGAGTTTTTTTTGTTTTTTTTTTAAATACAAAAGTGTAGTTAATAAAGTGCAAAAATTTAGTTGAAGTCACAGAAATTAAAAACACAGGCACTGTCTCATTGACTCTCACTGTCTTATCTGTAAGACAGAGTGAAAAGCTTGAAATCACATGAGTTCTGGCATTTTCAGCTCTGTGTGTGTTCCAGGCAAAGGGGGCAGCAAAGCTAAAAGCTCGCTTCCCCAATTCAGTTCCAACTTTGGGTACATTCAAATAATACTGATCACAAGACCATAAAGAATATTGACTGGTTGATCTTTGGAGAAAAGAGGACAGATGACGGTACTTTACCTAGAAGAGCTTTGAAGGTTAAGGTTAACCAATGGGTCAACCTTCGTGAACTCAAAGATGGCCACTCAGCTTTAGCACAGAGTTCACAGTGATGAGTGAGATGACTACAACCAGTGAAAAAGCTGATGTAAATGGTCAAACAAATTAGTTGTGTTACCTCTCGTTGTGTCAACAGGTGCAAGGCACTGTCCACACAGAACTCGCGTTTCAGTATCATCCTTCTTGTAGCCGAAATAATTCCAGATAACTGACGTTGCTTTTCTTTTTGGCACCAAGTCTTCATTTTCAGTGATTTTCTCTTGCTCATTGCTAATTTTTCAATTTTACCAGCGACTATTTTGATTGTTAAGATTAGTATGATTCCTATTATATAATAATTCTCTTTGGTAAAAATCAAATCAGAAGTACCTCATAGAAGCCATTACAGTAAGAGCTTATTCAAACATTCAAGGTTAAAATTACTTCTGAAATAATGGGATACGAATCTGACATCTGGTTGAAAAAAAAAAAGCTTTTATCAGTCAAAAATGCTAAAATTAGCTGGAAATGCAGTATGTAATTGTCCCTGTTACTCACATTTTAGAGCACTTCCCCGCTTGGATGGTGAAATAATTTCCTTTCATTATTTTAGTGAAATTCAGACTTGTTAGTAGAATGTTTTCCTTGAAAACATTTGCAGATTTCTGCATCATAATTCTCTAGGTAAGAGACACCTTGAATTATTGAACACAAGCCCTGTCATCTACTGCTCTAACACAATCATTAATATATAAAAGGAAAAAAAAAAAAAAAACAATATATCCCAATATTACTGGTTATTGTTGCCTATTGTTTAACTTCAGGTAACAGCTGATGTGTCTATGATCTAGTGTCATGTCGTCTCTGAAGATATTCGTTCTGTTTTCAACAAATGATGTTCGATTGGCTTTGTGTGAATCTGTGGCAACATAAAAATTTAATGTTTAACAATATAGTTGCAACGCTCTTCTGCAGCAAAATTGAAAACGTGTATATTTTTCCGTGATTACTATCAATTCCTATACACTGCATCCAACAGTATCTGACAAAAAACAATTCTGTATCTGTTATTTTAATAATTGATGTGATGTTTTATCCTGTTTTGCTTGATGGATTAAACATTGAAAGATTCTCGACAGCAACTTGACTTTTATTAGCACTTTGGGACAGGCTCGGCTGACTTTATTTTTGCTGGTTCTGCTGTAACTTTACTCCTGGCAACTGTAAATGACAAAAGTGAGTAATAAAGTGCATGTTTTCCCCCCATTCTGCATCTCCAACACAGTCCAAGACAATTTATATCTAAAGCACAGTTAAAAACAACACTACTGATGACAATAAAAAATGTTTTAAAAAATCACAGTAAAACAACAAATACATTAGAAGAATTTAATCTATCTACCTCTACTGTATGATTTGGAAAAATGCTCCAAAGGCAGGAAGTGCTGAGAGGAGGATCAATAGGAGCTGAACGGGTGCTTAAAAACTAATTCTAAAATACATCTGCATATCATTGCTGTCAGGCAGAAACCTCATAAGTCCAAAAAGTCTTTAAAAACCAACTTAGATTCACTGGAAAATCTAAAAATCCAATGCCAGAAACAGCACAACATGGTTTTATGTAGAATATTGTCATTGTTGGGTGGAAACCTCCTAAGTCAATTTTAGGTCTCTTTTTTTTTTTTGTCATAGAATGATTCCATTGGTCAGTCTTCACGTTGGCCCTACAGTTTTGGAAATATTTACCCAATGAAAAGTGTTGAAAATGGTTTGTGACTACAACTCTTTCCTCCATTTGTTTGTTTAGAATATACATTGTTGTTTCAGTTTCCTGAAGAATAACCGTTTTGGACATATGAGGTTTCCTCCTGACAGTGGTGATATAGAATATTTCAACTGATTTATGTTGTCAATACAGCCTTTTCCCACAGTGAACTGAAGACCTGAACCGCTCACAAAAACTAGAAGCACTCGGAGAGCGCAGACCTCCGCCAAGGCAGATCAGTGCCCCCCCAATGTCTGTCTGTCTGTCTGTCTGCAAGATAACTCAAAAAGTTATGGATGGATTTGGATGAAAATTTCAGGAAATGTTGATACTGGCACAAGGAACAAATGATTAAATTTTGGTGGTGATCAGGGGTGGGGGTGGTGGGGGGGCCACTGATCTACCTTGGCGGAGGTCTGTGCTCTCTTTTCTAGAAAAGCACTCGTAGAGCGACAAACAGTAGACAAACAGATAGACAGACAAACAGACAGACCAACGTTGGCAAAAACATAACTTCCTTGGCGGAGGTAATTAATCAGACTCTACTCATAAGAACACCAATCCTGTGGCCGCCTCCAGCCGGCCCAGGTGTGTTACCGTTAGATTTGGCTAATTTAAAGTCAGATCCAAACTGGCAAACAATCTGACTATTGCTGTGGTACAACAGCATGTGTGGTTGAAAGGAGTAATATAATGGGTTCACTTATGAGTCAGAAAATAAATGAGGTTTGGCAGACAAGTGGGTTGCACACCAATGACCGGTGGGTGTTAACATTGATTTTTTTTATACAGATTTAATGGTGTGATAGAGTGATTTGAAACCGTTGACTCTACATCAGCATCAAGGTGGGATCATTTAAAGAAAAGAAGTGGAGTACTGAACAATTTTTACCCATAAAAATGGCACCAATGGCCCTGTATCTCACCGACATGTTCCATCAAGAATCAGTAACAGCTTGAATTTGGGAGGTTGTCAGGTTCTATATCTATGTTAGAGTCCTGTGGTCTTGATGCAGAAGTTCAATCTCCCAATAGAAGTGGGTGGTACTTTCACTGGAGGAGAACTCAACTGATTAAATCAAAGTCCACATATGACTTCCTATCAGTGCTCAATAGTGACTATATTGATATCTGTAACCATTTCCAAGTTATAAGCCATCAAAATATGGACCATTATAAGTTAAGGCAAATGTTTAAAGGGGTCATATTTGTCTAAACCCACTTTATTAGTCTTTGGTTCATTTATTTGTGTATTTGGACCCTAATAGTTCCAAAAGTTTGAATTTGAACTCTCCCAGTGCTGCACAGCTATCTTTATATTCATTCTGGCAAAAATGGAGTGGATTTCTACAACCTGTTTGAATTCCTTCTTAATTTGTTACGTTTTATAACTAGTTGCGTCACAACATTTGCACATATAAGGTCAAGACTTCCGACAAACATTGCTCCAAGTACGATATAATTGTTTGTCAGCAGCAACGGTTGTAGTCCAAACTGAGAATATGTCCAAACTTCGAGCCATTTACCTAAAATGTTCAGTTGTTGGTTGTATTAACAAACACAAGTGGCTGAACGGGACAGAGAAGCATGGTTAACAACCTGGGGGGGTGGGGTCATGTGCATTTAAAGGACCAGCGCTCAAAACGACCTTTCTGGTGTCATTACTCAGAAATAGGGTTGAAGATGGACCTGTGAGGTTGAATTAATAAAGAATTCAGACCCAAACATAGCAATTACAGTTCATGTAGACCACAGGGAAATGTTTTAAAATGCGTAATTCCATTTAAAAAAGCAAAATATCACTTTTAAGATTTCAAAAATTCGCAAAAAATAAACAAATAAATAATGCAAAAATCTAAATTTCTCAAAACTGTAAATCAGCTTTATAGACGTTGTCCCAAGGAAGCTACATAAAAATGTTAAATGAATCCAACCAGCAGTTTCAGAGAAGAAGATTGTTGAAATGTAGACAATGGTGACCTTGATTTTGACCCTTCAGTGTCACTCAAGGTCAAAGGTCATGGTGCCAAATGAAAATCCATATAAGACTTCCTATCAGAGCTCAATAGTAACTACATTGATATGTCTATGAAAATATGGACTATTATAAGTGAAGGCAAATTTGTCATTCATTAAAAAATGCAAAAATCTACATTTCTCAAAACTGTGAACAAACTTTGTAGACATTGTCCCAAAGAAGCCACATAATCTGTGCCCATTTATAAAAGTATTATTTACCACCAAGCCTATATAAACAGGTTAGTTAGTTATTTTCAGTAAAAGCGGCCGTGTCTGTTTCAGCTTTATGATGCTTTTTTTAAACCTCTCATCCTGATCTTAATCCCTCAGACAGGGACACATTCAGCAAAGCCATTTTGTGCTATTTTCTGTCATTTTACAGAGAAACCGCTCACTTTAATCAAGAGAACTGATGATCAAAGCAATGTCGTGGCCCTAAAATGGATAAACTGATTGAATTATTATCATCTGCGGTCCAGACCTGTCACACTGCAGGATTCCACACCTGAACAGAAACACTCCAGGAGGTGGTGACAGTCGGCCAACCATCACTTTTCCTCTTCCTGACCTCGATGGAGGGATTTGCAGATTAGGACGAGGCGCCCTGAAACGCTGGCTGCCTAACCTCATTTCCATGCTGCTGTGGTCTGCTCTTAATCTGCCCAACAGCAGATTAGGTCAGATGTGGGGGTTGGCTGCTGCTGAAGTTTCTCAGCAGCTGGTGGTCATCACACAGATAAACACACACACAGATAAGGTTCAAAGTTGTCTGATTAATGTCTGTCCAGTTTAAGACTAGGTCTGGGTACTGAACTTTGATACTTCATGGCACCAGCTGAACCAGTTCCATGCCAAAGTATCAAAACTGCCGTGTCATTTGGTACCAAATTTTAAGGAGTAAAACTGCTTGGGCAAAGCTCTATTAATGTTAGTCATTTGCGTTCCAATGCAAACTTGTACTAGTCCTGGACAAAAATGTTTGGAATATTTTTATTTTAGTTTATTTATTTACTTATTTCGAACATGCAAAGAAACAAAACGAAACAAAGCAAAATAAGACAAAAACAGAATAACATTTAATTGTACAGAATCTATCTTCAGGTATATGCAAATCTGAATTTTACTTGGTCGATTTATCAAAATGTATGTAAAATTATTTTGTATGCAAAATTCTGGCAATTATCAATATCTCAGTCTTTGCACTTTTTGCAGACAGAGCTGCTAAACTGATTCATTATTCCTGCAACAGTGACAAGTGGTGCCAGGCCCAACAAACCCCACCCCTTGCACATATTACAGCTTATTTTGGCATCAATCCAGCTGATGTCATCATGTCTATGCGTGTGCTGATGTCAGCATATCAACTGCTTCTATAGACAGTTGCGGACAAAAATATTAGACCATCAAAAGTCATCCAAAAAAAAATGTATTACGCAATCAAGCACTTACTTACGTGTATCATGTGATTAAAACAGTACAATGCCATAGCTATTGATGTAAGAACTTAAGTGATTTTGGTTATTATCAAGAAAACATGGAAAATGGCTAGATATCAGCTCTTAAAGTAAAATCTTATGAGCTACTTTTGTTGTTATCATTATATTTGTCCAAACAAATATACCTTTAGTTGGACCAGGCATTAAAATTAACAAGAAATTGAGGAAAACATGGGTGGTCTAATAATTTTTTCCACGACTGTATGTGCCAAGTTTGAGGTACATTGAAACAAAATTGATGTTTTTACAGACATGTGAAATCTCCCCCATTATAAGTAAATGGGAGAAGAAAAAAGATTTTGAAAATTAAAAAATTTTAACTTTGACCTACTTCTCCCAAAATGTAATCAGATCTATTCTGGGTCACCGGCAATCTATAAACCCAGTGTGGTATGTATTCAATCAATAGTTCTGCTGCTAGATCAGTGTTTTTCAACCTTCGGGTCGGGAGTGGGGTCGTCTGGAATTCAAATGGGGTCGCCTGAAATTTCTAGTAATTGATAAAAATAAAAATAAAAACTTACTAATAAAAAATATGTTTTCCATGAGGTAAATTTCTATGTGCAAGTTATATTCGCGCAATTTGAGGGTCAATGGAAAAGCAACTTATGTCATGTAAGCAGAGTAACGTATATGCATGTATTATATATATTTGAGTAGGTATTTATAAATTATAGGGCAGTAACTTTCAGCAGAATCTCACACTAGATTTGGCAGAGGTGGACAAAAAGTGTGCAGCACATTATGTTTTTTAAGGCAACCAATTTTCTCAGTTTTTTCCAATCTACTCAATTTATCTGGGCTTAGAGCAGTGTTTTTCAACCTTGGGTCGGGACCCCATGTGGGGTCGTCTGGAATTCAAATGGGGTCACCTGAAATTTCTAGTAATTGATAAAAAATACAAATAAAAACATACTAATAAAAAATATATGGCGAGTTGAGAGAGACAATCCCAATCCATAAAAGACATGACAAACTGTGAGTCAGAAACTGAAGCACTGTGGTTCTGTTTATCTTTCAAATGTTCATTGTGGTCGGTTTCAGATGCTGCAGCTCTTTCATAATTCATAGTTTGAGTTATTGTTTGTTCAGTATTAAGTGTCAGCCTTGTAAATCCAAGCTGGACTGACTGTACATATCCTGACCAAGGAAAATCAAATTCTCACTTTGTGCAGTAATCTACACCTGGCTTTACTGCCTCCGTCCATAATAATATACATTATATAGCCTAAATGGGGTCTAAAATTAACATTTATTTGCAATATAATACAGCAAACTATTACATAATCAAAAACAATTTCGTTTTAGCAACAAAAAAACTCCCCATTTTGAATGTCTGGGGTTGCCAGAAATTTGTGATGTTAAAATGGGGTCACGAGCCAAAAAAGGTTGGGGACCACTGTGCTAGAGTGTTAACAAACCGAACCAAAAACAACACCCCTTGCCTCCCAAGCGGGGGGCGGGGTAATAAAGACCTATTCTATTCTGTTTCTGTGAAGTTTGAACACAGAAAAACATTTCCAGAAAAACTGAACATACTGGCTCGGCTATTTTAAACTAAACTTGTGGGCAACAATCTGTAAATGCAACATGTAGCGCAAAAGACAATGGGTTTCTGATAGATTTATAATTCCAATTCTAAGTGAAAAGACAGACTGAAAAGAAGAATAAACAGGACACATATCAGCACTTGTACATTTTTACACTTCTATTTTGTTTCAGGTTTTTTTTCCCCTCTTACAGAGTCTGGACGCTCAATGATGTCAATACGGTTCATTCCATCACTACCTTTTGGTTGTGTGTGGCTACAAACACTGATAAAAGACTGTCCTTGGCTTTGCTTTAGCTGCGTTCAGAAACACTGCGCTGAGGTCAAACACACAAAGAAGCAGCCACCATGTTTTCAGTGTACGTCTTTTATCCAGAGGTACAGTGCACAGGTAATATTACCGTCAGTCATGACTGATCACCTACACATGCTGCTGAAAGGAAGGAGAGGAAGAAAACCGCTGGATAGTAATAACAAGGTGTGTGTATTTTTCCCCCCATTTTCCGTTTACAAGTTAATTTTCTGGCCTTCATCATTCAGGTTTGAACAAAACCCTGGAGGGAAAGTGGTGACTTTATGACATTGTCCTCTTGTATGATTTTTAAAGCTGACACTGTGCCGTTTTATCGTCAAATCACAAAAATTATTTTACTACCAATCTTCAGACTGAAACACACGCAGTAAATACACGTTAACATCTGTGGATGTGACGTGTTTTAGTAAAAGTTGGTGATCAAGATATACACTATATGGACAAAAGTATTGGACACGTTGAATTCAGGTGTTTCTTTTCTAACGGGGGTCTGAGATACAAAACAATAATGGCAAATGTCATAATATAGTTTTATATTGGGATAGATATCATTGCATTGGTTAGTTTTGATTTAAATTATTATATTTGCTTCCAAAATGCCTCAGAGATGGTTTTTACTTAATTTCTCTCTACATTGATTTTGTTTTTGTCTATGATTTTAAATGTTCTACCCCTAAATTTCTAAAATATTTTTTGTGCTTGGACTAAATAATTTTTGTACCACAACTAACCATCTACTTTCTTCACATCTCACTTAGGAAGAAAAATCTCCCATTAAACTTTAAGGAAATATTGATGTTTTTATCTCAAATCAGCATGAACAGGACATCTTACAGCTGTAGACATGATGTGTCCCAATATTTTGTCTATACAATTTATTCATTCATTCATTATCTGAACCCACTTTATCCTCACTATGGTCACGGGGGTCGCTGGAGCCTATCCCAGCTACTTATGGGTGAAAGCGGGGTATACCCTGGATATGTCTCCAGTTCATCACAGGGCTGACATATAGAAACAATCACTCTCACATTCAAACCTATGGGCAATTTAGATTAACCGATTAACCTATCAGTGCATGTCTTTGGATGGTGGGAGGAACCTGGAGTATATTTCCTTTCAATATTTATCATGTAAAACTATATCATGACATTTGTCCTTATTGTTTTGGATCCCAGATCCCTGTTAGAAAAGAAATACCTGAAATCATCGTGTCCCAATATTTTTGTCTATACAGTGAATATGCCTTTATGCAGAACATCAAATATTCTGTTTTCATGCAGAAAGTGCAGCCGCTTCTTCAAAGACTGATGCCTTCTGGGTAGTTTGGGGCCTAATTGTTGCTGATTAATGGCCGTGTTTGTTGGATTTATCATAATTGTGACCAAGCAGGTGAACATCTTGGTATAAGTTCTTCTTGTCATAGTCAATAATTTCATTTTTCCTTCACATTTATGTTTTCTTTCATTCACAATCTAACTAAAACACTTACAGAACATTGCAATGATTTAAAGTTTTGCTTCATTTTGCTCCTGAATATTTTCTTGTTGAAAAAAGATGTGATATGAATTTTAATGTTCTACTTGTTTCTTAAAAAGCCACAAATAAACTTGCATTGCCGTTTACACCTTTTCTTCTTGTTTTCTCCATTCATTGTCTTTTATGTCATTTTCATCACGTTACATCTTATCTGTTGTTTCAGTCTCATTTCGTGTTTTATGTTGTTATTGTCTTGTTATGGCTTTTATGAATCATTTAAAACCACAAATAAGCAAAAGTTTCACTTTCTTTTACTTGAAAGAATATTGATTTTCGGTCATACCGCCAGGCTCTACTGCTGTGAAAAAAACTGAACTTCAGACCAGAGTGTGTGTAGTTTTAACAATCTGCAGCTCCAGATTTCCCAGAGCACCACTGACTTTTCTTTCTGTGTTTCGGTGTGAACATTGTTAAGGACACGGTCATCCAGTTTGAAAAGGCTTTAATGGAAATGCCACAGAACAAACCCCAGTGGGTTAAGGCAGTCCTGACATGAGGTGTCATATAAGAATCCGGTCACACAGGCTCAGGTCGGAGTGGAAAATATGTACCCCTCGAGTCCAGAAGCACCGAAACTTCTATAAGAACGCTGCAGGGTCAGCCCAAAAATAAATGAACCTAACAAACACCATGTAATCTTGGATGTCACCGCACTGACCAGGTGGACATTACACATTTCCATTTCTGGTGACTTACTTGGCATCATGGACTGATTTCATAGGCATCAACTGTGTAATTATGGTCCCATGTTAAAATAAAACACTTTAAAATAACATTTTTTCAGTAGTGATATCAATATTTCTTTTACCTGTTTGTTCATTTTTTGTTATTCCCTGTTTTATCGCCAACTATATACACAAACAGTCAATATCGTATACACTTCGAAAGAAACTAATGACTCAAAAAACAAACAAACCTGCACCTAATATTTCTTATATTTTGATTATTTATGGTTAATGTGTTAGTTCATATTTTGGAGTTTCATGTTCAATGATTAATTATATTCATTACTTGGACTTAGATGTTCATTTCAAAGGCTGTACAGTTTCTAATTAAGTCACTATCACCTGTTTTTTGTTTTTTTTTTCTTTTAATTAGAAACTGTCATTATTAAATCACTCTGTAAATCTCACCATCAGTCAACTTCTAATACCACACACTTCCCACAAGGGTTGGAATTTGAGCATTTTTTAGTGCAAGGTGCAGGGGGATGGGCACTAAATCACTAAATTCTTTTGATCTGACTCATCAAACAATCTCAAAATGTGCAGTGATGAAATTTATGTTGAAACAGTGATAACCTTTGGACATTTTTACTCCACATGGTTTGATCTAACAGCAGAAAAAACGCGATATACATACAGATATCTGATCCATGTGTAGTAGGTGTTTAAAGTGTACCTGTACTGGACAGGCTTACAACATTAATTGTCCTTTGTGTAGTACTTAAAAGCAAGAGAAGCACAAATTCAGTAAAAAATAAATAAATAAATAAATCCTCACAAATGCACCACACTGGACGTTTTATTACTTCAATTACAGGCGGGGGCAGAACCTATGGGGAGCAGCCACTGCCAAAGAGACGTACCCTCATTGATACTGGGTTTGATTTACTGCCAGTAAACAAGCAGCAGTCAGTGAGCCACATTGACTGAAAAACATGAGTTTGCGCTTGTTTGTGCGTAAGCTTTGCACTCCACCATTGTCCTAGAGACGCGACCCATCACTAGTCGATAATGTACCGTACTTCCTGGACTACAAGCCGCTACTTTTTTCTCACGCTTTAACCCTGCGGCTTACACAGCGATGCGGCTCGAGTATAGATTTTTACGGGCCAACGGCCTCCAGGGGGCGCTCTAGCAGGAAGTGCAAAAGCGAGACAGACAGGTGGAAGAGGTGATGAAGAGGAGAAGTTTTAAGCTGAACTGAACAATCATTTTGCATGTCATGTACAAACCCTCATCATGGAAAACACACGAAGAAATACATATGATGCAGCTTTTAAGTTAAAAGCAATCGATGTGTCTGTAAAGAAAGAAATAGAGCTGCAGCACGGAAGTGACACTGAGAGCGACAACGAAAGAGAGACTGAGAAGGTGTGTGATGGAGCCTTCCTGAGGCTGTTCAACTCTGACACTGAAAAAGACGACTGCAGAGGTTTCAGTGAGTAGAAGGAAGATGAAGATACAGATCAATGACTTTTCTGGGTTTTCGAACCAGCCGTGTTACTGCTGTTTTACTGCCGTGTTACAGGCACTGTTTGGAAAAAAGCAGTTAAGGTATGGAAATAAACATTTAAATAATCTTTCTGTTTACCATCTTTCTGTGTAAATATCTCATGTTACAACGTGGACACCTGCGGCTTATAGTCAGGTGCGGCTTATATATGTACAAATATTTTTTTTCTTTTAAAATTTGGTGGGTGCGGCTTATATTCAGTTGCGGTTTACACGCAGGTGCGGCTTACAGCCCGGAAAGTACAGTAGCATTAGGCTATACAGTACTGGCGCGTTGACCCGTGGGGAACAATGAGCTCTAGATGTAGTAGTTTTTATGCTAGGGAAACCTGACTTTTGGGAAAAGATGTGAGTCTATATTTTTTAAGTACTGACATAAAAATTTTTTCGTAAATCATTTTCTAAAATTTAAATGACAATTAATGTATTAATACCAATGTCTAGGGACTGAAATAAGTAAATGTGTTGTTTCTGTTTTTAACTTCATTTCCCATCATGCCGCATGGTACTGCACTTCCCGTCATTTGTCTCCTGATGTGTGAGGCTGTTTCCTGTCCCTCCCCCTGGCAACTGCTTAGCAACATGAATTAAATCAGTCCCTCCTGACTTTAAAAAAGTGATTTCTTTTTTTATTCAAGTTTTTACTTGATTTTGTGATGGAGAATTTACATGTTTTACATTCACATATAACATTTTAAAGTGTTGTTTTTCTATATTTCATTTCAGAAAAGAACAAAACGATCTATCTGTACATTTATTTTCCTGTGTATATCTCCAGTGCCTTCATTTCTTGTTTTCTTATCCCCCCTAAAAAATGGAATTTTAAAGAAAAACGATATTTAATGTGGAGATGGGACTATTCCTCAACTGTCTGTACCAAATTGGCCAGTTAAAAATGTCTCAATTTCTCAGAACTGCGCAGATACACACAGACAGACATATTATAGTACACGTGATCTTTTGAAATAGCTAGCAATGAAAATTCACTGCAGGTACCCTTATATTATTGGATTTTAGAGTTTTTAAGACTTTTTAAGGACCTACAAAAACCCCTGAAGAGGTCACACCCAAGACTTTGTTGTACTGTTCACGCTTCAGAGACGTTTGTGGCTGATTAAAATGCATACTCAGTAAAAACACAAAACTAGCACAAAGAGGTGATAAACCAAACGTGTCAGAGAATGTTCTAACCCTACAAAACAGGTTTTTTATTTATTCTATGATGGGACACAAGTCCACACCATCAGAGTCTCATTCAATTCATGTTCGATGGAAAAAATTACAATAAACCAAAGTTTGTCAGGCTTTGTAGTGGAAGACAAAGTGAGATTGAACGAATCCCCCTGGGGTCAGTACTTCCTTTTGTTTCTTGTCCTCCTGCTGAGAAAAGAGGAGGCTTTTCTGTCCTTTTTCTTCACCTTCTCGTTCTGTCAGATCTTGCACAGATCCACCTCGACCCCCAAGAGACACAATTACCTGTCTTTCCTGTTCACCTCACACTCTTCCTCCTCCTCCTCCACCTTCACCCACTTCACAGACAAGTCAATTTGCCCCGGCTGTGCTGGCTCATCACACAGAAACAGAAGCTACCGATCCTGACTCTCTAAAAATAGGACCACTGTACCCACCGGCAGCCTACATGAACACCAGCGGCGGAACACATGCAGCTGGAAACGACAAACCGATTCAGACCAACAGCAACTGTCACATCTGAATGAACACACTGAATAACCACACTGGACATTTTTCATGAAAGCCACAAAAGACATTTCCTAAAATACACTAAGGCAGGACTCAGGGATGTGACCAACACCTCATATATTAAGATCTGTCATTTTATATCCAAACATCGAAACGTAGCACATTTCCTGTAAATTTAACAAATGGTTATATATGCTTTACACGCAATTACCACATGGAAAGGCCCATTTCCCATGACATCACAGTTTAGACTTAATCTTAGAAATCTTAGAAAGAGTTGAACTTAGTATGTTAGTGTCCCCCACTAGGGGTCCCTCAACTCAAACAATAGAAAAACATCAGACAAGGTGATGATGAGAAGTAGCATAGAATTGTGGGAGTTGATCTTTTTCACCAGCATTAGTGACCTGATGAAAATCTCTGACATAACTCAAAAATAATGAACATCGGAGAGGTAATTTAGTCAAATTTTTCACATTATACTCAGTGACACATATTCACGTTACATTACTTCATTACAACGAACAGTGGTTAGTAACGGGGATACAATTTTACATGAAACAGTCTGAGGGAATACATAACAGAATGTTGACTTTAGATATTCTAATTCAAAGATTGTAGATTCAAAGCATTTATTTACTTATGAGAAAACACCTTCCTTGTTCAATGAAATTATTTTGCTGTACACAGAAAACCAAATATATCTGGAAAATCTAAATAAAGACAAAAAAAATATTGCAAAAAAGTGCAAGTGTATATGGTGCAATTCTGTCAGTGCAAGTGAAAATGGTAAGTAAATGGTCGTACCGCAGTGGTTCCCAACCTTTTTCGGCTCATGATCCCATTTTAACATCACAAATTTCTGACGACCCCAGACATTCAAAACAGAGACCTTTTTTTTGTTTTGCTAAAATTTGTGAATTTGTTTTTGATCATGTAATATTTTGCTATACTATGTTGCACGTAAACAGTAATTTTATATGACATTTAGTCTATGTAAAGTATATTATTATGGACGGAGGCAGAAAAGCCAGGTGTAGATTAATGCACAAAGTGAGAATTTTGTTTTCCTTGGTCAGGATATGTACAGTCAGTCCAGCTTGGATTTACAAGGCTGACAATTAATACTGAAAAAAACAGTAACTCAAACTATGAATTATCAAAGAGCTGCAGCATCTGAAACTGACCACAATGAACATTTGACAGATACACGGTACCACAGTGCTTCAGTTTCAGCTTCAGAGTTTGTCATGTCTCATATGGATTGGGATTGTCTCTGTCAACTCACCATATATTTTTATTAGTATGTTTTTTTTGTTTTTTTGTTTTTTTTTAATCAATTACTCGAAATTTCAGGCGACCCAATTTGAATTCCAGGCGACCCCATGTGGGGTCCCAACCCCAAGGTTGAAAAACACTGTCGTACAGTTACATGAAGTACTGCAAACAATGGTAGTACATGGTTTGTAAAGTCTGATGGCAGTGAGGGGGAAAAAGGAAATCTTTAGTCTAGTGGTCTTGCATTTCGTTCTAATGCAGACACGTTACATATCATATTATTCATGAAGCTAAATAAAAATTACAAAAGGTGTATGAGGAACAAGGTAAATCGAAAATTATTTAATAAATATGTAACACACATTTACATGGTGAATTTAGATGGTAAAAGAAGTTAGTTGTGTTCATGTCTGTTGTTGGATGGTATGATAAAGAACTTCTAAATGTAGAGAGACACTGAGAAGCACTTAGAAGACTGTCTGGATGTATTCCACCGGAAACCTTTACTGGAATGAGCTTATGAGAAGAGAAACTGATCAGTATAGGACACTGATGAATCCTGTTCTGAAGCATATATGATACAAACTCAGACTTTGGTCCAAAATAGGTGATGGAGTGATTGAATATTATACAGTATAGTATATAGTGACGGAGTATTCTTGACAATACACCAAAACAGACATATGCACATTCCAGAAAAAGACAGAGGGAGATAGTTCTGGTAAAATATTGTCTGTCAACCTCAGTCTGGAGATGTTAGGGTCTTTTAGGGACAAAGGGTACAGTGAAGTGAACTATGCTCTAAATGTAACTTGTCTTAAAGGCTGGTTAAAGTCCCCAATGTTCCAACTAAATTACAAATTCCAGTTTTCTGGTTAGTGTCTGGAACCACGACCGTGAAACAAAAACAGCCCTCAGAGTCCTTCTGCTGTTCAAAATGAACCCATCCTTACAAATAAAATGACAAAACAGTTGAGCCACAGCAGAATATGTGTGAGGAAAATCTAATAAAATAAAACAACAAAATGTTTTAGTGCTTCAGCTGATAATGTTAACAAAGTAAACCCCCAGGACAAAAGATAAACCATTAAAGCAATATTTATGGCAATTTGAAATGATGACGAAGTACAAATTTGTTTTATTTCCCAATTTGCTATAAAAAAAAAAAAAAAAAAGCAGCTTTTTGGGCAAGAAAACTGAATGTTCTGCAGCTAAAATCACTGATTCATGGACTTTTCTCCAGTTTGGCTGTGCATGGGTTTGGTTATAGCTTGTGCTCACTGTTGGCATTGAAGTTGACTCAGTGCTCCTGCAGATTAAACATCCTGCGAGGACAGAACATTAAAATTGCCCATGTTTATTTCCTTTTGCTGGGGTTGTTTAGACCCAGTTGTGTGGCTGCAGAAGGCAGAAGCAGCCATCTGTCCTGGCCTTTGTCCAGTTGTCGGTCTGGGATCTGCTGTGGCACTGGAGCTGTGGATAATGACAGTGGCTGCAGTCCTGCTGGGCTCCTCTTCGGGGGGTCTCAGGGTCTCTATCCTCACAAAGGACACTAAAGGAACCGGTTAAAGGTTCATGAAAATGCCCATGGTCAAAACTCCAGAGAGGCTTTTTCCAGAAATCATTACTCTTGGATTAAGAAAAATGGCCCCAAATAACCGAATACAGCCAGTGCCAGTAGCTGTTTTTAACAATGTCAGGAGGTTTTTAAGGTGATATTTTTTGTCTTTGTTTATTCTGCCCTTTGATTTAGCTGCTGCATTGTTCTTCCTCTGTTCTTTTTCTGAATCATTACACCTTCCTGATGATATTTATCTGAAAACAACAAATGATTTTTTTTTTTTTTTTTTCCCAGCTGAAAAAAGCAAAGACTTGTGGGAATAATGCATCTCTGGGCTTTTCTTCTGCCATTTTTAAAATCATAATCACTGCTTTGTAAGGATGTGCACTGCTGCTGTGTGCCAAATTAACCATTATTTACCTCGTTCCATCTGTTTTTTTGTTTGTTTGTTTTTTTAACGCCCACCTGCTTCTGTTTGTGTGTCTCATTAAACTGACAGGAATTTGGTGTTCCAACATGATGACCGATCCGCAGATGTTTTCAATCAGGTGGCAGCGAATCCAGTTTTCAGAGTGCAAATGGAAACACCTGAAGTGCTCATTGAGGACACAAAAGAGAAGAGATCGGAGTCTTTCCTGCATAGAGGTTTGTAAAGAGACCACATCCTTCAAATATGATGCCACCGCCAGCTCTTGACAACACTCTCACAAGCACTACAGTCAAGAATTTCTGTCATTTGTAACTGCGATTGCAGCCTTGAGCCAATGTGGTTTTTTTGATGTTTTTTGCAGCGAATAGAGATGTTAACTGATGTGGAAAGAAAACCATTATACTTTCTTGTAACGTATGGATCCGTCTTTTCCTCAAAACTTCCAAATGTTTCAGTCTCTTAAAACTGTATTACTACTATACTAAATACAACTACAACTGAATATTATTCTACTTTAACATGATAACTGTGCAATTTCATGTGACCAGTCTCAAATGGATGATAAAGCATCAGTCAAAACAAACTTTTCGTTACTAAACCAACATGCTGTATGTTGCTCCGGAGACAAATTCACAATCAATAGATTAAACTACGCAAAAAGGTCTGAATGCAACAGGTGCAATGACTTGTATCCGTAGCAGCTAATATGACAAAACAACTTTAAAATCAACAAAGGAGGACAAAACACACAGATCAGAAGAGAATTACCAAAATAGTGGAAGTTAAGAAAAAAAATCGCTAATACAAACAACTGAGCCCAGTGACAGATCAGATCAATGCTAGGATATGATTCAGAGTTTACACTAGATTTGACCATGAAAGTTGTTACATAGTCCCAACAAGGGAAGGCAGAAAACATAAAAATGAATACATTTACATTTTACATTTATGCATTTGGCAGACGCTTTTTTCCAAAGTGACTTACAGGGGAAAACCAATTAAATCACTCAATCAATCAAATTTCATTTATATAGCGCCAGATCACAACAAAAAGTTATCTCATGACACTTTATATATATAGAGTTGGTCAAAACCAGACACTAAGCCAATTTACAGAAACCCAACAGAATAAAGAATATTTACAGAATAAAGAAATGCTATTCACAGATAAAATGTAACATTGAGTCGACAGAGACGCGTCACAAGACCTTGAGATGGCACCAGTTCCTACATGTTATGACTGGATGAACAGTTTGTAAATGTTCACACAAAATATTTGACTGATTTGACACTGACTGAATGAATACAGGGTGGGGAAGCAAAATTTACAATATGTTGAGGCAGGGATTGAAAGACAGTGTATGACCAATTAGTTTTTTGAAAGTCATGAGAATTTATTTGCCACAAGAAAATTTACATAATAGAAAATGTTTTTATTCTGTGTGTCCTTCTTTCTCAATAACTGCCTTCACACGTTTCCTGAAACTTGCGCAAGTGTTCCTCAAATATTCAGGTGACAACTTCTCCCATTCTTCTTTAATAGTATCTTCTAGGCTTTCTCGTAATAGTTTTGCTCATAGTCATTCTCTTCTTTCCATTATAAACAGTCTTTATGGACACCCCAACTATTTTTGAAATCTCCTTTAGTGTGACGAGTGCATTCAGCAAATCACACACTCTTTGACGTTTGCTTTCCTGATTACTCATATGGGCAAAAGTTTCTGAAAAGGTATGGATAATAGTGTTAAGTATGATTATGACATCAATATATGTTTGGTTTCAAAACAATTGACGTAGTGCCTGCTGAGAAAAAACAACTAAATGTTCATTGTAAATTTTGCTTCCCCACCCTGTAAATGTACCTATCAATCAAAACAAGCATTAAACCGTATCTATAATTTATCGATCTGTGAAAACTGTATTAAAACAAGTAGCATGTTCATTTTGTCATATTAGCTCTCAGACACAAAAAGCTTGGAGATCCATATGCTCTATCATGACATACTGCGACAAGCAACATAACTGAATGAAACAGACCATAATACCTCCAGACAGAGTTGCCAAATCTTGTTACCACCTCCCACCAATAAATGGCGGACATGTGCCCCTTCAATCCTAACACCATTTCAGGGCATGTTTCTATTCAAAGGGAAAAAAATAGTTTGAAAGGTGTGATCCTGAGCTGGTTTGGTAAGAAAGTAAAGTTTATTTAGTTTTAATTACAACAGATAAGGACAGATTTGGGTACTCTGCTGCTTGGGTAAAAAAAAAAGCTACTAAAACTTACTGCATTTTACTTTCTATTAATGTTTAAGTTAATTCATTTTAAGGATAAGATGACAAAAAACAAAAAGAGAACATCCATATAAATATGTTCAAAGTTCAATTTTACTAAAAGTTACACAATCCAATATGGCCGCCACTCCGTGATGTCACCTTATGCAAATTAGATGAGTAAATTCACTCATCATAAACTAAGTCATACCCACTGTTTTTCTCATTTACAGTATGCCTTTATCTCTAACCACTTCCAACCTACAACTTTTTAAAATCTTGATATCCAAATTGAATATAATTTGGGAAAAAAATAAATAAGTAACTCAGGCACCTAAAGGGTTAACCTTCATCTAAATATAAAATGATCTATACTGGGAGAAGATATACTGATCACACAGCTGGTTAAATAAGGGAAATACACAGATTAAACATAAAGTAGTATGAAAAACACAAGACGTTAAAAACAGATGTAATGACTTTGCTTTAGCATGTTTTATACAGAGCCTCTCACCACAGCGTCACTGCACCTAAAATATTACCAGACACACACAGGATCTCTAAACTGCAGCATTTTGTGATTATATAATATTACAGACTGAGAGTACGGTTGTGATAGGATTACATGTGTTATGTTAATGTAATGTAGATCATTGACATAGGCATGATTTTGATTGTTATCAGGTAAACACAGGAGAAACAGAAGTCACCGTTTTGTTGCCGTTTGTGCTTTAAAATGAGTCATTTAAGGTAAACGTGATGTGTGTTTTCAGGCCTCTGAGCTGTGAACACTTGGCAGGTCACCCATTCTGTCAGTACATGAGCATTATCCTGTTCCCCTCCTCCTCCTACTCCTCTTCCTCCTCTGGAAGCGCCATGCTCAGACTCTTCTGGATGCTGCTGGCTTCGGCTGCGTTCAGCGTGGGAGGCCAGCAGCCACCGAGGGGACAGAGGGCAGATGTGGCTTATGTAATGATCAGCGAATCCGTTATCTCTGCGGCCCTAATCCTGCTCGCCTCCCTCCGAACATCTCCCCTCGGCTTTAGAGCGCCGAGCCGACCGGAGAGCCCGGGGCCGGCTGCTTCTTCCCAACGCTGGTTAGACGAGCAAATCAATGGGCTCAGCAGGGAGAGCTGTTAGAGCTCTGCTGGAAGGCAATTATCAGCATTTATCCGTGAGGGGACAGTCGGGGCATGAGATGATAGCGCAGACAGTCCGGAAGTCTACTATGAGTGCCTCGCTTGAAACAAAGACAGCTCGCAGGCGACGCAGTATTTGATAAAGAAACACACTGAAAATAGCAGAGCTCATTTCACTGCAAGCTTACTGATTAGACAGCGAGAATCCTTTGGACAGTGTCTGTTTTTAATTGCTTGCTGACCTCGACCTAATCTTCCACCAAAATTGCTGGTGGCCTACACTACACTGCACTTTAAAAATATTGTCAAACTTTAGTTATTAGTAAATTATTGCCTGTGCTATTGCCTAGACACTGCCAATTGCATTGCAAATTGGTGGTTTGACACAATCTATATGGCTCTACTTAAAACAGACGGTCCAGCAGCTCCAAATAAGCAACTGATGTAGTATCTAACAGAGATGAGAGCTGCACAATTACACCAACTGCACTTATAACCACAAGATCAGACTATACGGTTATGTAATCACAAAAAGATGCAATTTAAACGTCTGGATTTGGGAGGAATTAGGTTGATTTAACAGCATGAGCACATAACACAACTTCTGTTGTAGGCTGATATTTTGGATTTAGTGACACTAAACCAGGGGTGTCAAACATAAGGCCCGCGGGCCAAAACTGGTACACCACAGGGTCCAATCTGGGGCCCTGGGATGGATGAATTTGCTAAATGTAAAAATTACACTAAGATATTAACAGTCAAGAGTGTCTAATATCAATATATATTTGGAATCATTTCTGCTATGACAGGACACTAGGGGTGTAACAGTACAGAGAAATTTTGGTTCAGTAAGCTTTCAGTACATTTTCGGTACAGTGAAGGAGACCAGTGAAGGGGGGGGGGGGATAGGGGCGGTACGCTCCATAACTACCGAAAACCGACTACCGAACGTGAAACTTAACACGCTTCAAACGTCCGACCCAGCTTCTGTGCCTCTGTTTAACCCTCTGTTGTCATGTTTACCCTCCTTTATCGGCACCCCAGCCTCAGAATAAAGTGTTTTGGGTTTTTTTGGAGGTTTTTTGTAGCGGCGCTGAGAATTCAGCAGTGGTGGATGTATATATGGGAAGCCCTGCACATGGGGTCTGCTTGCAGCCACGCTGCTTCCCGAATGTTTGCGTTCTTCACATCGGCTACATGTATTCGTTTGGTACACCTACGTATTGTATCCAAGGCCCTGAAACAAAACTGTTCAGTACAAATGAGAGCACCGTTACACCCCTAAAGGACATCAGATGTCAGTTGGTATTTTGTTCTAAGGCTGTAACTAATAATTACTCTGACTGTCCATAAATCTGTCAGTTATTTTCCTAATAAACCTATCAATTGTTTGATCTTTCAAATGACAAAAAATGGACAGCCATTGCAGTCAAATGTTTATCGGTGTATTGAAATAAATTCCCCCCAAATTTTAGATGATTCCTGCACATTTGACTTTATTCTGCTCATGTCGATAAAGTTCAATTGTTATTAAATACTTGATGAATGACCTGTGTTGAAGAAATACTGTCCATGTAAGCTGAGTCACTGAGAGGCTGCACCCTATCCAAGGGCAGAGGTCTAAAAGCACTGAAGGAGCCTGTTTGAACCCACCCCCCCTCAGGAAATGACCCCACTTGAATGAACACCTTTCACTCCACTGAAACCTGCTCTAGACTCAGGAAACTTGTTGACTTTGTCGATGCTTTAAGCCTGTTCATTGTCAGTGTGGAGGTGCTTATGAGGGCAAGTTATTTTCCCCACAGCATGACGAGTTCATCATGAGCTTAATTCACATGCCTCAGTCCGTGAAAACAGCATCGCATTTCCACAAGCAGCCGCGCAACTGAGTCACCGATTTGCAGCGTGTGTCACATTTCATAGAAGGCTGACATCCAGCTTCTCTTCAGGCAAAGAGGAGATTTTAAAGAGGTACAAAGATATGACACAGAGGCATCCTGCACTTCAAAAGCATCACTCAGAAACACTACAAACATCTGCAATGTCATACAACAGAGCTAATGAACAACAGTCATAGAAGAGTTTCACCAAACATGACCTGTAGATGTGTTCCAAATCATGTTGTCCACAACCAACCATATGTTTTTTTATGCTCTTAAGACATTGTCAAGCTAATTTAAACCAAATTTCATCCTGTTATTTCTCATTTAAGCTCAGATGGAAATATAATAGAAAAACATGTCATAATGATAAGAAAAAGTGTAGGAATTTCCAGATGGAAATTGAACATTTCATAAAGAACCTTTTCTCTACAGTGTAACACTGGTAAAGGCATCCTAAACATATGTTTTTTTTAGTTAACATTTATTTAACCAAGAAAAATGCTCACTGTGATTTAAAATCCCTTTTTCAAGAGTGTTTTGGCCAAGACAGCAGCAGCAGAGGGAGAATATACTGAGAGGAATAAAAAATGCAACAACTACCAATGTGCAAAATTTAGCCAAACATTTAGAAATAAATATAATATATATATTATAATAAAAACCAAATATCATGAAGAAAGGATTAGTTCCTATTGCTAGCCTTAGTTAGTGTGTCCATATGGCGCGACCGTGAGTCTGATACATTACCCACACCCAGATTAATCCAAAAAAGTGAGTCATAAAAATGTTTGTGCGATGTCCTGTTATAAAAATCCTGGCTACAAAACCGAAGATCTGTCCAAAATCACAATGCCATGACTGCCATAAGAAAGCAGGGATCAACTGGTGGGCATGATGATTGCCACAAGGATCACCCAGAACTGTCTGAATGCAAACAACATCAGGCTGTTAGACTGGCCTCCTTATCCCAATATGAATCCCACTGAGCAACTCTAGGACTTTCTGAATTGGGAAGTTCGCCAGCAGGATCACCCACCAAATACTCATGTGAGCTGCAGGAATCACTCTTGGCTGAGTGGGATCGAATTCCACAGAGACAGATTGACAGTCTGGAGACCTCAAAGCCATGAAGGATACAGGCAGTATTGGGAGCAAATGGTGGACACACACAAACTGCAAACTGTAGTATCTGGAAGAAATTAATTTCATCCAATTTACAGTTTTTGATGTCTGTAATGTGTCATGAACCTTGTCCATAATGTATTAGGTCATTTTGCAATTGATTCCATGTTATTTTCAATAAAATTTAAGAAAATTTTACATTGTTGGGTTTTCAATGCCTCTTAGTTTTATTTTTATTTATTTACCCTTTATTTAACAAGCTAAGTTAGTTGAGAACTGATTCTCATTTTCAATAACGACCTGGACATATGGAGACGAACAACGAATCACTCTCACATTCACACCTATTTAGATTAACCAATAAACTATTAGTGCATGTCTTTAGATGGTGAGAGGAAGCCAGAGTACACGGAGAGAACCCATGCAAACACAGGGAGAACATGCAAAGTCTACACAGAAAAATGCCGCGTTTCCACTATGTGAAACCGGCTCAACTCGGCTCGGCTCAACTCGGGTACCAGGTCCTATTCCTGGAGACTGTTTCCGTTACAGGATACTACTGACTTTACAGTACCTGGACGTCATAGCGATGCGGCACGTTACTGCCGTGTCGTCTGCACAGAGAGTCGCTGATAAACTCACTCGTTGTGTGTTGTCTCGTCAAGCTGATGCTGAATTTTTACATCTGAACCTCCACGACAAACCATGGTGTAGTTTTGCAGGCTGTAGTCATGTGGATTAACCTACCGCTATATTTACTGTAAACTTCCACATCTGTTTTTTGTAAAACGGCGGGTCACAGAGACAATTCTCTGACCAATCAGTGGTCTGCAGTGTTTACATGTCACGTTTTAGTATCTGTTCCCCAGTCCTGGAACCTTGGCTGAGGCGATACCAAAAAACTAGTACCGGGTACCAGATTCCAGGTCCTTTTTCGTAATGGAAACGCAAAAAGGCCGAGTCGAGTCAAGTCGAGCCGAGCCGAGCCGATACCACATAGTGGAAACACGGCATTTTTCTATGTGGAGTTTGCATGTTCTCCTCGTGTTTGCGTGGGTTCTCTCCGTGTACTCCGGCTTCCTCTCACCATCCAAAGACATGCACTAATAGGTTAACTGATTAATCTAAATAGGTGTATTTAGATTAATAATCTAAAAAGGTTCCTGGTGATGGAATTGACTCAGAACCTTCTAATTGTGAGGTACTAACCACTGCACCATCGTGCTGCCCTATTAATATAGTTTTTTGGGTTTTTTTTTGCTTTGGATGTTTCCAGATCTATTAGCAAGACTGTGACCACTATAGATCTCATAGTATTGCTTTGTGTGTTTTTATGATGTTTTGTCTTTTGTCCGTTGTCTTTCTTGTCACCTGCCTAGGGACTACGGATGGAAATCTGGCATATTTACAGCTGCAATTGCTGTAGGTGTTCATTAATATGCACTGTCCCTAATAAATAAATGTGTGGTTAAATTGTCCTTTGTAGCAAAAATTATTCCACACAATCTATGCTGTTTTTCTCCTGTTCCTCACTCATGGTTCAGGTTGTAGGGGGCAAGGTCTGCTTTGGTTGTTTGAGAAGGTTTGTGAAAAGAATAGTCCACCTTTACCAATGACTTGCTGTCATTATTCAAGTCCAGTGCGACTCTGATTCTGGGATATTTCAGTTATAATGCCATCGTGCTTCAAATAATGCACATTAAGGCCTCTAATCTAGTGAATTATTAAAAAGATCAATGTTTTCATTAAGAATCGACTCCACAGCAGTTTCATTAATGTTCAAGTGCCACAATGTGCTTTCTTTTGTGCAGAGGTGGATTCATTTGTATTAACTGATATCCCATCATCCAAATTAAGATTGATTTGAGTCTGAAAATTGATTATTTAACTCCAGACTTGTCCAAGAGTAAATCATCCACTGTCAGACAGATTCCTGTTTGGATTCACTGGGCAATGACTTTTCAATTTGTATTAGGCAGTAAAAACATTGCAACCTGATGTGTTTGAGTAATATTTGCATATCATACATACAATAATGTGGATTTTGTGCATGTACATGTTGTGGTGATGATGCAGAAACAATATATTTATGTTTATATTGTATGATTATAAAATATATAGTCCTGTGCAGGCATAGGTTTAATCTAGGAATATCATACTATCATACATAATAAAACGTGGACTTATACAAATTACAAGTTGGATGAATAAAATTAGATAAAAGTTTAGTGGCAATTAAGACCAAACAAATGCATATTAACCTTTGCTCAATAGTAAATCTGATTAATGAACTGATCTAAAGAATAGGCCCAGTAATCTTTCAGTAACAATGACAAAACTAAACGTCTTTAGGTTTAGGACTGTTGAAAAAATCTCTCTTTATCTTTTATACAGGAAGCCCATCATCCAGAAAATAATCAGCAGATGAATCAATTCAGAAAACCATCATTTGTTGCAGCCCTACTCCAAACACAGTTGTTCTCTGCAAATCAAAGGAAATGAACACAAACAGCAGCAATAAACAACAGCTGAGACCAAGCAGCACTTGTGTTAATTTTCTGCAGCAAAAATGAAAACAAAAAAAAAAAAAAACAGAAGCAGGCTGATGGTCCTCAAATGGCTGTATGTTTCTTCACCATCACTGGCACATCCTCAGAAATACACTATTCCTATGGGTCTTCAACTGCTAAACTTAGCGCCAAATCCACTTCTTTTCCAGGGATCGTGTGTGTTTTGTGTAAAATACTTGTAAACGTCAGGAAAGAAACTACCTCGACAGTACTGACCTTTAACCAGATATAGAAACACACTGCACACATTAAAGTGGACAACGCAATGTTTGCCACGCTCTGCCCTTGGAAAACTACACAATCCCACATGTTTTACCCACTAGGCTTTCTGAGAAGTAGGACTGTATGAATCTTATAGTAATGTTCTTTTTATAGTAATTTTTACTATGTTTTGAATGGTATACTTAACAATAAAAAGTATTTAGTTATATTTGGCAGAGTGGAATAGCTGAGAGAGCAACAAACTGAGTGTAAACAGTGATAGTTGATAGCTCAATTTTTGCTGTTTCAAATCTTTTATTTTTTACCTTAATCTTTACAAACAAAATTTCACAAATTTTCCAAAACCTCTGATGACGGCTTAATTTACATGTTACACAATCCCATGACTTTTCCAGGTCATATATGTACCCATTTAGGGAGATTTAGAGGAATGCAACTTCAGAAAAAAAACATTATAATATTCACAATTATGCTTTCATTAGTGTATAATCACACAAAAAATGTGTATTCATTACATTGGAATGAGCTGCTTTTATCACAGGAGTTCACCATGTTGCACCGCCATGATTCTACAATATCTCAAAACTGACTTCCTTTTCATTTTTTAGTGGGTGACATCCAGTATTAAGGCATATTCACAGCTAACATTCCCTTAATTGAAGTACTGAGAACGGACAAAATAAATACAGACAGAAACGTTGAACTTCCTTGCTTTTTTTGCAGACACTGCAGGTGTAATTTACCAGTCAAGATATCACTGTAAACCCTTAAGACTACAGTCTGTGCACTGCGCAGACTGTGGATGTATCTTTATAGTAATCACAGACTGAGCCAGACTGTGTCCAGCTGGGCTCAATCTGTTGTCACATCCACATCATATTCAGAATTGGCTTGACAGTCGCCCAGCGGGTGATGTTCAGAGGCTGAAGGCTACATTTTTACTTTGCTGATTCACTAAAATATGCAGTCGTCTTACTGCTAGAAGAGGAACTGCTTTCAAGACTTCCTCTTTTCTCTAAAACAGGTTTTGTGAGAGTGATCAAAAAAAAAAAAAAACACAATCCACTAACATCATAGGTCATAGCTGAAGTACTGAAGACAACAGTACTGATAATGTGTGGGAAGTACTGGTACCGCGTATTGTTTATAACTGAAGGAGATTGTCATCTTGTAAAGCCTCACTCTGCTCAGTTATTCTTACCCAAGGCTCTCAGAGGACGGTGAATTATCTGAATGATGCCAAAACTCACACGTATGCATGGTTATTTTTAAGAATTCAGTGTAAAAATCCCTGCAGAGTTCAGTGAGAATACCGTTCCTTCGTTGCATCAGCCAGAAACCTCACCTCATTTCCAGAGTTTGGAGAAAATCCCAGCATTTATAGCTTGTTTCATTTACCTTCTCCTCACCCACACAGCTTGTCTTTTCATGCATCGGTTTACACGCCTAATCAACGACAATGAAAATATTTTACAAGAGGAGGAGGAAAGAAAGGGAAATTTCCCCTGACTATGATCCAAGATGAAGACAGGTGGGGGGATGGTGTGTGTTTGTGTGATGATCAAAGCCTCATAAACGCTAACAATGACATCAGCTGCTGTTTGTGAGCGTGCTAAGTAAGGAAGGCCACGGTCTAACGGAGCAAAAAATACAGCAATTTCTTCCGGAGACAGTGTGTCAATCTTCAAACAGCTGTTCAGAGGAGCTGCTGTGGCTTGCAGTCCGATTGTGAAAAGTGCTTTAAGATGAGAAAACGAGACCGTCTGCAGGAGTTCAAACCTTGCCTCTGAAGCTCTCTGAACTACAGGAGACATCTATTGCACCACGATGTGGGAAAAAAAAGGAAAGCCAGTCGTCACACTTCACAAGGAAGCGAGGCAGCCGTGTCCTAATGGTAAGAAAAGAAAAGAGCTGGAGGTCTGAAGCATGACTGTGAGCGAGCGCAGGCCTCCATCACTCACGGAAGAAGTCAGGGGCAGGACATTTTCATTTAGCATTAATCATACTGTTTTGACTAAAATGCCATGTAGTTTTAGCCTCATTTTAATCAGCTGTTTTACTTTCAGTCTAGGGGGAGCAGCCATTGCCTAGAAGGTTGGAGAACGGCCTTGTGACTGAGGGGTCACTGGTTTGACTCCCTGGACCGGCAGAGAAATTGTTGGCTCATGTGCATTTGAGCACTTGTGCAGGGCACTTAACCACCCCATGCGCTCCCCAGGCACCTGACATGGCAGCCCACCGCTCTTAGTCTGCAGTGTGGTGTGTTAATGATGGGTTAATGAAGGTTCAGTTTCAGTGTGTGTTGCATGTCCACATGTTTTAAAAAAAAAAAAAAAAAAAAGAAAAAAAAAAAGATCAATGGCCCTGTAGCTCACCAGCATGTTCAATCAAGAATCAATCACTTGAATTTGTGAGGTTGTCAAGTTCGTCACTATGTTAGAGTCCGGTGGTCTTGATGCAGGAGATCAATCTTCCAATAGAAGTGGGTGGTCCTTTCACTGGAGGAGAACTCAACTAATTAAATCAAAGTCCATATATGACTTCCTATCAGTGCTCAATAGTAACTATATTGACATCTCAACCATTTCCACGTTATAAGCCATCAAACCATGGCCCATTATAAGTAAAGTCAAATTTCTAATACTTCAAAAATTCCTCAAAAATTCAAAAATCTAAATTTATCAAAACTGTGACAAACTTTGTAGACATTGCCCCAAGGAAGCAACATAAAAAACTGACATGAATTCAACCAGTACTTTCATCAGAGAAGATGTTGCTAACAAAGACGACGACGACAAAGACAATGACAGACACAGTGCCTTCATGGCTTATCTGACGTTGAGCTAAATATAATGAGAAATAAAGATTCTTAATTTTTAAAGCCATAAACCTAAGTGCAACCTTCTTGAATTGTAAAATGATCTTTTAAATTGACAAAAATCCTATACGTACATGATGATACAATACATACAGGATAAAAAAAATTACTTCTCTCTCATCATTGATTAATACATTTGTTTCTTCTCAAGTAAAGTCCCTGGAAGCGGCAGGACTTCACTTGTCAATAAAATCATAATATGTAGAGATAGTCTGAGCGCCTAAAATCCAAACAATAGCCACTATTCTTCTGGAGTCACAAACGAGTTGTGTGACATGTCTCCTGCTCTACAAGGTTGAATAAAGAATGTAAATAACACCCCGTAACTGGTGTCAAATTTCAGCTACTTCCAGCTTTACAAATGTTGAGGACTTTTATGTAACCATCAAGATTTGGACTGTTGGGTAAACTTCATTTTTCCCTTTCTCTGGCATGTGAAGCATTTGGTTGTCTCTCTTTAATTATCATGAAGATAGACAGGCAATAAATCTTCCTTGTACAACTGCAGCCACAATGCTGCACCAGCATGGTATGTGCATGTATATATACCCAATAAAGAGTGGGCAAACATAGCTGCAGTTCCTCTTATCAGCTGATCTTTACTACTGCAGTGGGACAGTCCATGTGGCAGAGAAACTGCTTTGTCCTCAGTATAAAAAACACACAGAGCTTTTATCACATATGCACAAAGCGCACAGCAGACTGCCTTTAAATGCCGTGAACTCCGACAGTATGAGCCCCAGAAAGACACACACTTCACGCATCAAAGAGCGCTGCTGCAGGAAGAAAACCAGAATAAGCTCTATGGAAAAAGCAGCCTGCTGAGACCCCCCCTCTCTTAGAAAAATAAACTCATCACAGGTCAGTTGCTGTGGTCACGTACACTCACATTTCCAGCACGGGAAAAGGAAACAGAAACTCTAAGCTAGCACTGAGACCTGAACACAACGAAGAGGAGCTGAGGTGAAGAGGAGCAGCGACGAACTGTTAACAAGCTGTTCTCTGTTTTACAGCTGAGACGTAACACCAGGACTTGGTGGGAAGTGACCTTTAACTCCTACTTTATCAAACCAACCAGCTGCAGATAATGAGGTGTATAAGGGTCAGAGCAGGTGCTCACAAAGCAAAGTTAACAAACAGCTGAAACAGTTAAAGCAAGCGGCAAAGTGTAAAAAATAATGATGCATCCAGATTTGTTAGAGCACAGTTCAGTTCACGCAGCTGTGAATATGGGTTTAAAGAAAGGTATATAATAGTTTTTCTACATTTGAAGACATTATTAACAGAGAGCTTTTATGATTATCTATACATCTGGTATTATGAGTTATGGTTATGAGGGGTGTGCCGACAAATCTCCTATTTCTGTTGTTCGGCTACAGTGTTGTAGGGTCTATATGTAGTATTTCAACTTTCAAATATTAAAGAAATAGACTAAAATTATTATTAGAGTATTGACAATATGAAGCTTTGACGTTACGTCTATAATGCATATGTATTTGATTGTACAAATGCGAACTTAATTTAACAGGCTGGGGATTTATGTGACCACTAGAGGGAGTAGTGACTTCTGCCCTTGTTGGTTTCAAACCAATCTTAAGTGCAGCTATTAACATACACAAACCATACAGAAAATGGAGGTGATTTGTGGTTTAATTATGGCTGTTTTCTGTCTAAAAAAAAGAGGTAAGCTAATGGAGCTTGAAGAAGAATTTGAAGAAGATGAACATGTGTGTGAATGAGACGAGTGGTACACAGTCTTGATTCGGTGGTGGATTTGTAGTCCTAAATGTGTTCTGGTACCCGACTTCCCACTGCTGTTGACAGTTTGGAATATTAATACTGCATAGATCACACACAGTCAGTGATAGTGACTCTGACCCTGTTGTGAATTAAAGTACCTTTTGTGTTTTGTTTTGGGTTTTTTTTCCCCAGTCGACCTTTGGAAATCAGCAGCAGCATTTTGTGCTTTGTAAAATGTTGAATATTAAATCTTTTTATATAAGGGACAGTGGACGAATAAATCACTGTTTTTGCCCTTTCTGAGGTGTGAGCTTTGCAGATAAAAAGGTAAGAAATGTGGATAAGATCATTCATAGGGTGGATGCTCACAACATTCTAATAATTATTACGGCTCATGGCATGGTAGGGCCTTTACACACATTTTGCCATGACATTTGTTCTATGTTCTGATGTATTGTTTGAGAACAGCAAAGCCTTGACACCACAAGTGGAAATGGTTGCTGCACAGAAGATGACACCCCCCCCCCCATCTTCACACAAAGAGCTCTATTCATTGTTCAAATTAAAATGCACCTTAAGGAGCAAATCAATTGCTTTGCCATTTCTGCTGAGTCGCTTGCCACTGTATAATGAAAAAGTGATTATGAATGTGAATACTGAAACCCTGATAATTACTCAGTCAACAAAGACCCAAATCATTGAACATTCAGATCCAGCCCTACTCAATCAAATTCATTTGATATTTTGCCCAGTCCTGGATTGTGTCATCATGTACTGTATTTGAGTTATTATGTTGATGTATTTTTGCCAATGTGACCATATGCTGCACTACTGCCAAAAGCAACTTTCCCTCAGGGACAATAATGGATATTTCCATCTGTGATTTGAACCCGTCACCCAACTCTACCTCTGCATAACAAACAGGTTTTGAACTCCGTATGATCCTAAATAAGTCCTCCCACACTCCATCACTGCTCTGTTTTTGCACTTTGACATTGGTTCAGATGTTGATGCATGGCTTTACAAATCATATTTCTGTTTTATACACAAAGATTTTGCCCAAAGCCAAGAAATGCATAGATATCTGACAGCAGGTTAGTGTTTCCGTGCAGGATTAAGACGCTCAAACCCCCCAAATATTCCCACCGTAGAACATCAGGCTGTGTCTCATTCTGTGCGAGCCTCCGTACAGAGCTGGCCTTAAATTAGCGTCCAGGGATTAGCTTAATCATCGGAACATAAAAAAGAGCAGCTCCATCACCCACGTGGCTGTAATTAAAAGGCTGACTCGTGGCTCCGTATCCACAGGCTGTCTGCTGCACCTGTCCCTCATTTGGCTCCTCGTGCTGATCTGGGCCAGCAGATCCCTGACGGGCATACTGAGCAGCTTCTGCACACGCTCAGTCAGTGCTGCCGCCGGCAGCAACTCAACGTCTGCCTTGTGTGAGGAACCTGGGGAGGAAACGCTCTCCAACAAAGTCAGCCTGAGAACAAACACCCCTTTCACCCGCTCGCTCTGCCTTTTCCTCCTGAGGTGTCTCATTCCCCCCTCTTCCTCCTCCTCCTCCTTCTCCTCCTCCTCCACCTCCTCCCAGCTCTGAGTGATAAAGTGCACTGACTTAAGTCTGCAGCGAGTAACTCCACTTGTCTTTGCAAATGACTTTCACCTCTCAGTCTCCCTCATTTCCAGAGGCTTAACACATTTAAGATAAAATCTCATTTCCCAGTCGAGCAGAGCAGCTCAGGAGAGCGAATCAGGTGAGATGCCAACAGGAGCAGTTCTGCTCATCAGAAAATCTACAGCTGGGTCACTCACTGCCTACGGGACTGAAAGGACAGCCTCACAATTCCAAGACTGTCAGGTGTAGGGCTGGGTACTGAACTTCAATACTGTTATGGGACCTACTAAATAATAACCTAGGTTGCCACCAAGTATCAAATCAAAACCTTTCTCATTTAGAACTGAATTTTAATACTTAAAGTACAGATATTTTGCTTTTTTAAATGGAATTATGCATTTTAAAACGTTTCTCTGTGGTCTACATAAACTGTAAATACTCTGCTTGGGTCTGAATTCTTCAGTAATTAAATTCCACAGGCCCATCTTCAACCCTATTTCTGAGTAATGACAAGGTCATTAATGATCATTAATGATGGTCATAATGAAAGGTCATTTTGAATGTTGGCCATTTAAATGCAAATGAGCCACTTCACACCCCACCCCCTCCAGGTTGTTGACCAATGTTATTTTCTGCCTCTTTATTTTGTGTTATCAATTTATTTGTTATTTAGACACAATGACACAACATATTTAATGTAACAGGTTTGAAAGTATCTAAATAAATCACAACTACCAGCAGTTGAAGATGGGGGGGGAAAAAAATCCTAGAATCACTAATAACAAGGAGTATTAGCCTTATAGACAGTATGAAATTACACACATTACCCATCTGCTTAAAGTGACCAATTACTGACATTCCCTTAGGGTGTTGAATAAAGTTCCACTGAATCTCTATCCAGACATGATGACTGTAAGCAGTTTATTTTCTGAAACTGTTTATTTTTTTTCCTGGTCGGTTATGTCGGTTGTGCTTCAAGTCAGTTTTGCATCACATTAGCTTCTATTTTCTTTACATGTGCTTCCCTGTGATATCTCATGAGGTGGAGCGCTTCACCCTCTGGCACAATTATCCTAGTGACACATCACACACCACAGGGCATAATTATTTTTGTTTGCTTGAGATCAGAGAAAATAACGTCTGCAATCTGATCTCTTCATCTGTGAGATTCAAGTGGAGATTGCAACATCATGTAGGGTCTTAAAACGCCCATCGTCTGAGGTCAGCTTTACTCCGACTGCTCAGACAGTGAATTACATAACCACATGTTGATTTTGTAACCAAGACAAGAGACTAACCATAACAAAGCAATTATACTAATCCGAACCAAACCTCAGAATAACTATGTGGGTTCTTGTAGTCTGTAACCTTCTTTAACATACAGAAACAACACAATTGCAAAAAGTCAGTGAAACGTCCCTAAATCTGTACACAACATACATATATTCTGACTGTCCCTGGATAATGACCTCAAAAGATCTGGCTGCCCATAGTAGTAGTTTAAATCAATCTCTATTCAAGAAAAAATAAACAGGACAAAACAAACAATACTGATGTTCTATTGACTACCTCTACGAACGGTCAATACATGTTCCCCACAAGCCATTCATGTCCTTTTTGTAAATTATTCAAGATTCCTTTATTGTCATTGAATACACAGAGCATACACAATGAAATTCAGATGCGCTTCATGGAAAATACAAAATGAGATTATTAAAAGAGCTAGTGTAAATAGTAAAAAACATCACCCCCCTACCCACACATTCCTCCACTAGTAAGATTTTGGGGATATAGAAGGCTTTAAGGCTCTGCTGTGCCAAGCTCCGATTTAGCAGGGGTCACTGACACACCACTCACCTACTGAGTTGGGCTTTCAGAGTCACTGTTGAAGAATATTTATCTTTAAAACATTTTTTGTTTTTTGCCCTGGCAGCTCAACTGTGGTTTTGGTTACAAATGTACATTAGGAAGAGAGTCAAATAATGGAGTCAGCAGAGTTGGCATTTGCCTGGTATTGTATTATAGGGACCGTAAGCTAGCCTGCTAACCGGTGTCATCATACATCTGTGTTTCCCACAGAGTCAAACTGTGTCTCTCAGGCATTGGTTTGGAAGTGGGGGTAACATTGACCTTGTTCTCTTGTTCATAATTCTTATTGAATTCCAATTAACTGAAAAGATTAACTGAGACATCATAGCATGAGTGCAACCTGTTGGTCAGTTTGATACTAGCCAAAAGTTCAAAACTATTAAACTGATACTTTATAATTTTGCACAGGCAGTCACAGACAGCTACAAAGTGGCCCTGTTACCATGGTAATTAACTTTCACTTATGCCTACATGGGCTTTTCTGCTTCATATCATGGATGGACTGTATTCTGTCGATGTCATCACAGACTCACACTGAGCACCTGTTGGCTTCATAACTTATTTTACAATTACCTCATGCCAGATTTGTCTGGGGAGCTAATTTTTAAAAGAATATTAATCTACCAGGTTTTTTTTGTTGCTGTTGAAGAGCCACTTGGCTCACTAAAAAACTAAATTTTGGATGCTGACAAAACAAAATCAGTTAGCTCACAACCAAAAAATGACCTTGGCATGTATACTACCCTTATCTCATTGAATTAGATTGATTTCTGAGTAGAAGTTGGAACTCCCGTGGTTTTAGCGGCTGCTGCTTCAGGGTCTGGTTCAGCTGTACTGAAGGATCATTTCATTTTCATCACATTGGAACGACGCACTTCAACTTCAATCCAAAATTAATGTTCATCATCAGAAACATGGTTGAGACTCTGCTTACCACAATCTGTTGAGTTAATTTTAAGATTTTGAAGAAAGATAGACTATGTTGGGGCACCACCTTCTATATGATTAATGGGACACACTGTACATTACTGTTCTCAAACACAACTGCATCTGCTAATGCTTATCAAGTAGATGAAATTACCTGGTAGTGTTTACTAAGTAAAGTGGTTAGGGCTATTGTAAGAGGTAACTTCATCTTAGAGAGTCTTATTCCTCTCACACTCAGGTCCTTCTGTCCAATATGGTCACTTGTAGCTAAAAAAAAATATCAAGATACAGGTGGCCAAAATGCTGAACTCGAGGGTAAAACCTAAAAATTTGTAGAAGACGAAATGTCATGGCCTATAGGTGTTTGTCACGTTCTGACAATAAAGAAGAGTAAATAACAATTTTTTAGCCTCTGCAACTTTCACTCAGAATCTATCAGCCTTTAAACTTCAACAAATAAGAATTGGACATGTATCCCAACAATTACCAATACTGAGTGTTATAAAAATTGTTATCAGAGTAACATTTCTGGCCGTATCACTCAGCTTTCATGTACAGACTCTTTAAACGCACAAACACTGTACATTTCTGTCCATCTATGTCAAGTATTTTTCTATCTCTAGTTTAAAATCAACTAGAGTCAATAATTGCGAGTCAGGTAAAGATATAAAACATAAAGACAAGCTCGATCTGAAACTGCCATTTTTGTTCAGAAAAATGAATGAACTGCAGCTGTAAAGACGTCTACAGAAACATAAATCAGGCTCTGTGAAGTGTAATGAACTCTGTGCACTGTTATCATAAAGCGTGTTAAAATGTCTTAATCCTGCTCTCAGCCTCTCTAATTACTCTTAACCTCACAGGATTCATGCGGCTGATGTGATTTCCTTAATTGCGGCGCGAGCCCCCACGCTCTCATTTATTTTCAGTAATATGAGGAAATTTACTGCCACGTATTACCCCCAAACGCCACACTGTGCTTACAGGAGGCCTTTTTTTGTTGTTGTTGTTTAAATCTGTAAGTGTGCGTGGTGCGATCTGCATGAGCGGTTTTCGCAGCCTGAATCCATTCGGTTTCAGTCTGTTTCTGTGTGTTTTGGATTCACGCTTCCTGTAGGTGAAGCCTGGAGGAGCCCGCTGCCTTCGACTGGCATGAAACATCATTCCCTCTCTCCCACATGATGTCAATAGAGCAGAAAGGAGAGATTTTTCACAGAACCACAGGCTAAACTTGTATTCAGCTTTAATGTTTATCAGAATAGCAGCAGAGAGGAAACAGACAAGGGAGCTGCAGGTCAAATGCAAGAACAGGGACCGGGCTGAGCAGGCGCCTCAATCTGGGACATTTACACCGCTTTTCACGAGTCCTTTGGCCCACTTCCTAGAATTTACTTTTTAGTCTTCTTTGCTACATTTTTTATCCTGTAAACGGCTGAAGGAGAGAAGATGCCTTTATTGCTCACTGCCAGTTCCAGCTCTTTACTCCAATTATCCAATAAAACCTGGTGTCAAACACTAAAATAATAGTCTGTAGTGGAAAAAGTGCTTTCTTATGATTGCAATATTATTTTATTATTGTGCACAGGGAGAAATTAATCAGCTATTTCTAACAAAGTCTGCAACCCTTAGCTCAAAGTAGGATTTAATGAAATAAAGCTGTGAAATGTCAAGATCCTCCACATATCAACAATAGTGTATGCGTAAGGGCCAATAAATTAAGGACTGTCACAGGAAAAACAGCCAATAGCCAATTAATTATCCAATATTCCTGCAGCACACTAGAATGTTACATATTTTTGACTTGGGCAGACACTAAACTGTTAAAATGAACATCTAAGCCAAAGACAGAGATGATATATTTGCTGATTGAAAATAAAACATTACACAATTCAGCCAAAAAAAGACAAAAACTCACAACCTTGTTATAGCTGCGTAAATTGGCAGGAGCCTTCCTTAGTTTGGATAATGACTGCAGTGATCAACATGTTTTTAAATGCAACAGGTTATTTAACAATAACTGATGCAGTCAGCGGTTGCTCATTTCTTAAGAAAGGTTCAACAGATTAGAAAAGATGACAAAATAAAAAAAAAAAATAAAAAAAACTTCCTCTTCTCCATTGTTGCATGCAGTACTTGCATTAAATCTGGTCTCTAGTAGTTTGTGGTGGTTGCAGAGGTTGTCTAAGGTCTTAATCCCAAGCGAATCTGCAATTTGTAAAGTTAAAATTTCCCCACATTACCTACTCTTATTTCACCAAATATAAACATCTTGTGGCAATATCAGTAGAGTGTGAATCGCTATCTCTATGATTCAGTTTCTTTATTCTGCCTCATTTGTGCTTGAGAATTATGGAGGCTTCACTGGCTTTTTATGAATCAAAGTCAAAAACAGTATTTTGGGTGAAAATTGACTCATGTTGCTGCACAGCATGGAAACCCCTTCAAAGAAATAACCAGATAAAATTTATCAGAAGAAAGAAAGATGATGAGATGGATGACATTCATGGAGTAGAGCTGACATGTACAGTTTCATTTTGTGCTTTATCATTTATATTACTCTGTCTAAATCATACCCTTTATAGCATTTTTTAGGTGCTTTGTGCACTTCCTTGCACTGTGGATAAATGCAGGAAATTTGCATGAAGGCAACAGACACAAACATGGAGGAGAGTGAACGGGACTATGACCGAAAAAGAAAGAATTATGTGTTTTTCAAGTTTCAAAATTAAAGAATTAAACATGATGAGGTATGAGTAGGTTCACTATAATCCTAAAAGCGATAGCATGGGGAGGGGGGTCTTTTCTCTCCAAGTTCAATTATTTCTTGTTCTATTGTGTTTTATTGTAATTCATTCAGCTATAGCCTGGCATTGGAAATTAGCCTTGGCTCTAAATGTTTTGGTCTGAGGTAATAATCTATGCCTTATACTTGTCCCTATTCATATCAAAATAATAAACAAATAAAAATGAAATAGTTGGTGGAACAGAGCAGAAAATACAATGGGACAACATTTCACATTTCATTTTATATATGACATCAAATAATCAGAACAAAAATAATCAGGAAAATAGACAAAATCAAAGAAAGGGATTGTCCGTGTTCCCCTCTTCCATCATACTGTAATAAAAACATCAATTCAACGATTCCTTCATAGATTTTATCGGGGAGACTCAGCATACTGACGTCCTAACTATATTCAATGTTTGCTCTTCAAAATGCCTCCAAAAGTCAATGAATAAAGCATGGAGGCTATGTTTTTTTTCCTCGAAAGGACAAATGTCAGACTTTCCATGTTTTTAAGGCCTCTGGGAACACTGCAGGACACAGGGGTCAAACAAATATCTGATTTGCATCGAGGCTGTGGGGTAGGAATGCATACAGTCAGGGAATCCAAAATAAGAGGAAAAACCTTTGGGGGTTTCACAAAACCAGTTTGGTTTGGAATAAAGATTCACTGTGGTCTGATGAGCTGCACCTTCAGAGGCACAAACAACAGCGCAAAAGAACTTGTGGAATACTGTCCAGCGGGGGTTTCTCCTTGTCCTGAGATGTTCTACATGGATGTCCTTGTTTACTTTGAGCTCTGCTCATTAATAAGAGCAGACTGTCGCTCGCTGACCTTCCACTGCCTCTAAAAGCAGTCTATGGGAGTGTGTGTGTGTGTGAGTGTGTCAGAGGCGAAACGTACAAGGTCCTGCAGTGATGAATGTGCAGTAATCCAGCCTGCAGTGTGTGGCTCATAAATGTAGCCTCCAGTGTACAGAAGCCTGTATGATTCTCATTTCTGTGTGGCAGGGCTGTGAATCTCAGCCAACTTTCCTTTCAAGAGCACACTTTATCTTCTGCACTTTTATCACAGACCATCAGATCCACTTAGCCTGAGGAAAATCCACCAGCAGACCACAATAGGCCACCGAAAAACACATGTGGTGTACGAACCAATGGTGGCAAATGAGAGGAAAACCCTGATCGGCAGTTTTACTTGTCCGACTAGACAGGGCTTCTTTACTGCTGTAAAGTATCAAAAATTCATTTTCGCTCAGTACAAAACTTAGCAAAGTAAATGTCATCATTAGTGAGTCAATGTTGCATAACTGCACTAAGTTCTACTGGTGATTACTTAGCTGCCCAATCTTAGACAAACACATTATTTCCTATTAATTACCTAAATAGCACAGTCTAATTTGTCTCACCAGAGTTTCATAATGAACCGTAACTATGCTTACACTTCTCATAATGACATAAAAAATCTCTAACGTTATATTTTGTGCCACTGCTTCAGCAAAACAAAAACAAACTTAGTGTATGACTGGATGCCGACTACCACCAGCAGCTCAAAGTGATACGAACTATGTTAAGTCTTTCATTGTGACTCAGAGGCAGCAAAACATGTTACACAAACCAAATATTTTTAGCCTTGACAGACTAAAGAATCATTATGAACAGCCTTACTTAAGCAGAATAAATGTTATGAATGATGCAACACTCTCTGGTACTCAACCTATTGAAAATGAATACTGGCAGAGCTGGACAGGTTGGTCAGGACTGTTATTCATGATAGGAGTGTCTTTGTGTTGAAAAAATACCAATGTTAAAACATTAAGCTCAGTTGCATTTTTAAGATATGAAACTGTTTTGAGTGTATAAAAATGTAAACAAACTGTATTTAAGTATTGCTCAGGAACCCTTTTTGAAGTCAAAGTATCGTTACAGATATACACAGCTCAATACAGACAAAGGGATTTACCGAAGGTTTCGAAGCCACTGTGGTCTTCACAAATAAACAACATAAACTCAGCTGTCAGAGTGATATCCCTACTCTACCCAAAATCCCTCACAGGAAGTAGTTTCGGTTACCCAGTTCTACCAAATCACCCAAATAACACATCAAATGGTATCACTGGTTATCAACTCATTCAGTAGCATCATGTGACTCTGGTTACGAGCATCTCCATATAAAAAGGACAATATTAGCACTAGGTAGTGTTGTAGTCAAGACCGGCTAGACCAAGACCAAGACACTGCCGAGACCGAAGGGTATCAAGACCAAGAAAAGACCAAGACCAAATGAGTTGAGTCTGTGACAAAACTGAGACCACAAAAAAATTGATAACGAGTACTACATCACTAGCGGACTGTGGAGGGCTGGCATTGTCTGTTGAGCAAATTTATACAATGTAACATGTTTTTAAAATAGATGCATCTTACTGGTTACATCTGAAGAAGGCGTGTAATCAGATAAGATAAGATAACATAAGATAAGACTTTCTTGATCCCACCATGGGGAAATTTAACCGTATACTATTCTGTGATGATGCGTTTCTTGTACAAATCCCATCAAGACCGCTATGTCCGAGACCAAGACAAGACCGAGACCAAAGAGAGTCAGGACCAAGAGAAGACCAAGACCAAATCACTAGCACCAGGTCACCAATCTGTGCCGCAATTATCCCACAAGAAGCACAAACAACAATCTGAAACACTATCACAAAGTCAGTAAAGACTGAATATGAAAATAGCACCAATGGCCCTGTAGTTCATGTACGAGGTTGTCAGGTTCTGTCTCTGTTACAGTCCGGTGGTCTCGATGCAGGAGATCAATCTCCCAGTAGAAGTGTGTGGTACTTTCACTGGAGGAGGCCATAAAAAAAATCAAAAATCTAAATTCCTCAAAACTGTGAACAAACTTTGTAGACATTGTTCCAAGGAAGCTACATGAAAAATTTGAAATGAATCCAACCAGTAGTTTCGGAAAAAATTGTTGAAATCTAGACAGTGGTGATGTTGAGTTTAACCCTTCAAGGTCGCTCAAGGTCAAAGGTTATAGACCCAAAGGAAAGTCCATACATGACTTCCTATCAGTGCTCAATAGTAACTATATTGGTATCTCTAACCATTCATTCATTCATTTTCTGAACCCGCTTTATCCTCACTAGGGTCACGGGGGTCGCTTGGAGCCTATCCCAGCTACATAGGGGCGAAGGCGGGGTACACCCTGGACAAGTCGCCAGTTCATCGCAGGGCTGAACATATAGAGTGGGTTCTCTCCGGGTACTCCGGCTTCCTCCCACCATCCAAAGACATGCACTGATAGGTTAATTGGTTAATCTAAATTGCCCATAGGTGTGAATGTGTGAGTGATTGTTTGTCTCTATCTCTAACCATTTCCATGTTAAAAAGTCACTCACTTCAACGCTTAAATCAATCTGTAGTAAGATTAATAATTAGGTGAAATCAAAAGGGAGTCAAAAGCATTAGACGGTCTGCAACTCTTTCCTTCCTCATAACTTTTTTTTCATCTGTCTTTTATCTCCACAGGAAGGGCTACAAGATCTTTGAGGAGAACTCATTAGTCGGCAATGCTTTAAGGGTTTTAATCTGCTTTGTGGAATGTACCCAGGTTAGGTTTACAGAATCAGTTACTATGGTGATTCCCCGTTGTGGTAAACCACCTTCATGTACAGCAGGTAACTCACTTAACACGTTATCCTACTTTATCATATGGGTCTGATGTGCCGACTGTGGCCCGTTGGGGTTGTTTTTACTCAAAGACAAAACAGTGTCTTACCTGAGAAGACGAGAAGGCATCACAGTCCATGGGAAGACGTAAAAGAGAAGAGAAAAAACAGTAGTCACCATCACTTTTCATGATACAAAAGCTACTCTACAATTTGTTACCCATAAATCTCATAGAAATTTAGGACGAGGAAGACCTAAATACTAATAGGTTATGGAAGAATGAACATCAAAATTTGTTTTATATTTTCAGAAATATTCTTACATGAAGATACCTGCCTTTATCAGATGAAAAAAAAACAATCATTTGAGCAACACTGAGGCCACAAATGGTAAGAAAGTGGAGTTTCTGCATAAAAAGACAATAAGATGAAGCTTTACCTCAATTTTATAAAAGTCTGTTCAGCAATACATCATCATTTTTCTATCATGAGAAAAGATACGAGAAAAAAAAAAAAAAATGGGGCAACTGCCTCGGCTGCTCATTTATTTATGACATATTACAGAGCATCAACACAAACTGAGACACCTCGAACAGCGATCTGTCTGGTCCAGAATACGAACAAGATGCATCTAGTACAGTGGAACTTGCAGTAGATAATAACAGATTCCGAACTGCTTTACGGTGTTTTAAGACTGTTTTTTCCTTATGGATATAGTCAAGCATAACAAGTGTTTTCTAGAAAGTGAATAATCTACAAATTACCTTTTGCTTTCTAGAGAAAAAAACGAGTCACTCAGTTTGATGCGTTTTTAATCATTTTCGAGAAACAGCGCTCCAAATCACAATCCCTTCCAAAAATGTGCAATTTTGTAAACTTTTATATTCTATTTTCTTATCTTATTTTAGGTTTTGTAATTGTATATTCACTCTATTCTTATTTTCTGAAGTATGTTTTTTTTTTTATTAATATTGTTGCACTGACTGGAGTAGCACTCATAATTTAAAATAGAAAGGCTATTCTATAGATACACAGACGATAAAAAATTTTAACAGCAACAACTAAAGTGTAGGAAATGTCCAGGCCGGTGACGCTGATATAAATTCATTAGTCAGCCATAGGTTAGCGCATGCGTTTTTTTTTTTTTTGTTTTTTTTTTAAATACATTCCCATCACTTTTCTCATGTTGTGCGACCTCCACTTAACCCGAGCTGCTGAGCGGTCGCAGGACGCTGAGCGACCTCTGCTCTGACAGCCATCTCTAATAAGAGGCTGAAAATGTGCAAATTAGTTCCATGTTTCTGGGAAGACGCTCTGTGGCAGCTCGTGTAGCCGCAGCATGATGCTCATAAATGCAGCTTCTACTGCTGTAGTGATTCGCAGTATCAGAACAGGACAGAGGTCAGGACTAGAGACCCAGCCAGGACTCTGTGAAATGGACAAACTGCAGAAAAACAAAAGCGGCCTAAGAGCACGTTGGACAATAGTAAACTGTTATCTGACCCGTGGACGTAAAGGTGATGACCAGGTCTGGAAACTCACTTTTATGTCCACCTGCCGCTGTGGCTGGTCCATCCAAAAACCTAAGTGCCACTTTATTGTTTTAACTGGCAGAGTGGGACTTTATGTGCCAAACAATAAAGATGAATACAGGGTTTGTTCTGCCAATATAAGGCTTAAGTGCTTCAACTAAGCCACTTTGGGCAGCACCTAAGTCAAATTAAAGTAAAATCAATGTGTACAGCATAGAAACTAACACAATGACTTTGTAGTTGGTAGCGTTAGTCTCTACTAGACTTTTGCTTTTGAGCTTTTTGGGATGTTGCTCATTTATTGTCTGTTCAAGCACCTTCTATCCTTGTACATCAGCCAAAATTAGGTGAAATTATTACATTTATATTAGTTTTTAAAAAAGAGGTCTGCACTAAATCTTTTTCACAGTAGCTTTTTACATTAAGAAGTGATGCATTCTGTCAAACACAACCACTCTTTGCTAGGATAATGGTCTTCAGCCCTGCAGCTCCTTTCACTCAATGTCAGGGTTCCACTATTCTGCAGCACAGATCATTAGCATCACAGTGGCTAGGCTAGCAGGTTTCTTCAAGTCTTTTTCTAGTAATTGTTTATTGACGGTCATTATCGTCTTTATAGTCTGTCAGTAAAAGTAGAAGTCACTAAAAGTGTTCAGCTCCTTCACTTATACCTCCTGAACCTTGTGTAAAATGTTTTGCTGTCACTATAAAGCCATTATGTCAGTCATAAAATGCGTTTAGATCATGTCTGGCTTTCAAGGGAGTGTGTCAGAGTTGTTTTGTTGCCACCACCTAAAAGTTTTTGACAGACTTTAAGGAAAACAGCACCTAAGCCCTCAGAAAACTCCTGGATTATATGGTTAGTGGTTTTTTCAAAGTAAGAATCACGTAACGATCTTGCTACTACAAGAAAATCAAGTATGTTGACAGCTGACAGCCACAGCAAGAGAAATTTTTACTTTGAAAAGACAATAAAACTATCTATCCCTCCATAATTAAAATCAGAGTTTCTCCAGCCCATCAAGATTTTGGGTCTTTTCTATAAATTGTACGTGATCAAAGTTCAGACATTTTCAATACCTAAAAGTTAAAAAAATTGGTGCAGCACAAAGTGATGCAAAGCTGATGCTGGAATTTCCATTGGACCCCAGATTGGAGACTCATTGGCGACCCTGTAATACCTTCAAAGATCACTCCTCAAATACAGATACAGACAACTTTATTAGTCCCCAAGCGGGCAATTCAGTCCAGGCAGTTCCTGAACATAGAAGAACATACCAACAACAACAGCGACAACAATGACATCAAGCCGAAGACAACAGACAGGAGTACAACATGACAACAAGAAGAGAAAACTCACTGGCACTTACACCACTGTCCACATGACTGGTAGATTGGTGGCACAATAAGGTAACCGAGAAGAAGATAAATAATAGTAATAATAATAAAATAAATATAATAAATAAGTGGGCATACAGAGATGCATTCAGCATTAAGTTACGTAATACAAGCAGCAGTCCTCAGTCTAAAGCACAGGTGTCAAACATGTGGCCCGGGGGCCAAATCCGGCCCACCAAAGGGTCCAATCCGTCCCGTGGGATGAATTTGTGAAGTGCAAAAATTCCACTGAAGAAATTAACCATCAATGGTGTCAAAACCATTTTAATTCAGGTTCCACATACAGATGCATATGGACCAATTAGATTTCAAGTGGATCAGAGCAGTAAAATTTTAACATAATAACCTATAAATAATGACAACTGCCAATTTTCTCTTTGTTTTGGTGTAAAAAAGTAAAATTACATGAAAATGTTTACATTAACAAACTATGGTTTTCCAAACAATTTGAATAACCTGAACAAATATGAACAACATAAAATGTCTTAAGAAAAGTAAATGCAATTTTACCAACATTCTGTTATTAAATGTTCTGTGTATTTGTAGATCCACTGTGATCTGTAAGTTATAAGGTACACATATAAATGATAAACAGAGGCATAATATTTTTTAAATTGCACTTATTTTTCTTAAGACATTTCAAGTTGTTCCTATTATTCAGACTTTTAAGGAAACTCTGTAGATGTAAACAATATCATAATTTTATTTAACTGTTCTCACTGTTATTATTTTACTGGTCCGGCCCACTTGAGATCATATTGGGCTGAATGCGGCCCCTGGACCAAAATGAATCTGACACCACTAGTCTAAAGTATGACCATCACTATCCCAGTTTAAGAGCCTGATGGCAGATAGTAGCTTGAGCCATTTCTTCAAGCAGTACAAAATTTTCAGGGTGACAATGACGCTCAAAATCATGACCAGATAGCTGAGAACACCTTTTCACTCAGGTTGGGTGATAGTAAGTGATGAGGTGGTGAAGCATTTCATCCAGACATTTCTGAAATATTGGTTCTACAGCAGGAAACTGACATAATCCACACGAACAAGCACAAGAAACATTTTTGAACCAAGCTGATGGGTTCTGCTACAAAGGTTTTTTCATCATTGGGCTTGAGTCCATTTGACTAATATCATCTTCAGATTGTGAATATACAACAAAAAGTGTTGGCACAAGATTGTAAAATTAGTGGATTTTTTTTTTTTTTTTTTTGCATGTTCACAAAACTGGTGCTGGAAAAACCCCATTACAGCCTGATCTCAGCCTGATTCCAAATCTGAATCAGATGTTTCTGCTCCTGACGAGCTTTTAAGGAAAATAACACCATTCGCTCTCTTTTATGAGCCCTGCAAACCATCTGGTACAGAGTGGATACACGGAAACTCTGCTTGTACTGGCTGATGGTGAGTGTCTCTCGTCTGCTGATAAACTTAACAAAATCATAATTTCTGTAATCACCACAATTTGCAGATGTAATGTTATCATATTTTGTTCGGTTTAGTTTTTTTGTTGGTGTAGATTACTGCACAAAGTGAGAATTTTATTTTCCTTGGTCAGGATATGTACAGGCAGTCCAACTTGTATTTACAAGGCTGACAATTATTACTGAAAAAACAGTACCTCAAAACTATGAATTATAAAAGAGTTGCAACATCTTAAACCAGCCACAATGAACATTTGACAGATAAACAGTACCACAGTGCTTCAGTTTCAGCTTCAGAGTTTGTTATGTCTTTTATGGATTGTGATTGTCTCTGTCAACTCACCATATATTATTTATTAGCACGTTTTTTGTTTTTTTTTTTATCAATTACTAGAAATTTCAGGCGACCCCATTCGAACTCCAGGTGACCCCACGTGTGGTCGCGACCCCAAAGTTGAAAAACACTGACTTAAACATTAGTACAAAGTGAAATGCAGTGAGATTCAGTAGCTTTTCAGCCAAGCAGCAGAGTAGTCAAATCTGTCCTTATCTATCCAAACTAAATAAACTTTATTTAATTACTTACTTACTAAACCAGCTTGGGACCAGGCCTTTCAAAGTCTATTTGTTTTGTCACTTTGAATAGAAACATACCCTGAAATGGTGTTAGGACTGAAGGGGCACATGTCCGCCATTTATTGGTGGGAGGTGGTAACAAGATTCAGCAACTCTATCTGGAGCTATGGTCTGTTTTTCATTCACTTCTGTTGTTTGACGCAATATTGTGACTTTGGCGCTTCAAGGGTTAATAGACGGTCATTGTTATTATTATCAGCAGTAACAGAGGTGCATTTTTCAGATATCTATGGTGGACTGTAGACTGTAACTAACACGTTAAATCTTTTGCCTAAATTCCTTCAGTTATTTCATCAAACCCCCCACACACATACACACACACACAGCACTGAAAGGCTCCATTCAGCACATTCAACTCATTTGAATGAGAGGAGCTGCTATTGTCTGCCCGTCAGGCTACGATTTTGTGAGCAACGAGAATTTTCTCAATACTCTCAATAAGCATTTCATATAGAACAACATCACAACAAAGTCTGAGCCTCACACACACACATTTTCATTGAAGAGTCAATTCAGGTGACACAAAACAAGCTCCAGAAAGTGTTGACAAGTGGAAGGATACGTCTCTAACCTACTGCTGCACAGAGGTCTCCGTTTGTGATATAACTGAAACAAGCCACTGTCTGCAGAGTGAGGTACAGATGTGACCTGGAATTACCCCGAGAATCATGTAGCAAAAGACAGGGAAGCTATGTGAGCTGTGATCACAGCAGGTAGAAATGAATGAGCACTTAGGCGAGAAATGAGATGAGCCATGGAGTCTGTGGGAAAAAAATTCAGCGTTGGTGATAGAATCTCAGGTTTGATGACAGTAAACCACAATGTGATACTGTGATTGTGACAGTGATATGTTCTGAGTTTGTTTTGATACTTAATATCACCAGGATTCCGACTAATAGGTTTGTGGAATAATCCTCTGCAGTTCGTGTAAAATCCTCTGTTCTTGTAATAACAATACAATATTTATTCAAACATAAATGCACTATTTTTATACACTTTTCACAGATGTACATACAGTTAATATTGTGTCTGTTCATATTTTAGGTCTATCTTTATTTTAACTAGGGCTGCACAATTTTGGCCAAAAATAAAATCCTGATTTTTTCCTCTAAAAACTCAATTTACAATTCTGATTTCTGGGTAAAACTACAAAAGACAACAGAAGTCGGCATGTCGTTTTCGTGTGCAGCCCGCAATGCAACACACTCCTTCCATTCTGGCATGTGATGATGTTTGAGTGTCTGCTGTCTTTGACTGATACTGCCATAGGCTGAGCTTGCAGCAAGGAATAGTTTGGTCTTCTTCAAAAACTTCGAAGCCACACCAATTCCACACAACCAACTTACTCTTGCTATTTTTATCCACAAACTTAAATCAAATCAAATTTTATTTATATAGCGCCAAATCAAAACAAATGTTATCTCATGACATTTTACATATAGAGTTGGTCAAAACCAGATTCTAAGCCAATTTACAGAAACCCAACGGAATCCTCCAGGAGCGAACACTTGTGACTGGTGACAGTGGTGAGGAAAAACTTCCCTTTAACAGGCAGAAACCTCGAGCTTCTCACTCTCCTTAGCAAATGCCATTTGTGTACTGGTGTGTGGAGCTCAAAGACTGTTAGGAGGAGGAGCCTACGGTAGCCCAGAGGCACGTGGCTCAGAGACATGAGCGAGATCAAATTCAATTCGACAATTACCCTTTTTTAAACATCGTCCTAATTAAATAATCCAATTTTGATTTAAAATCCATTAATCGTGCAGCCCTAATTTTAACATTATTCCACTTAAGTACTTATTTTCTTACGTGGTTTTTCATTATCAATATTGTTCCACTGACTGGAGTAGCACTCCTAATTTCATTGCACACACAATGACAATAAAGGCTATTCTGATTCTACAATTTATTTTCATTGTAGATGAATGTCTTCATTACTTTTTTGTTTAATCAATAAGCTTTTTTGGGGCATAGAGCTTCTGAAAGTGTTGGAAAACATTTCACAAAGCCTAAAATGACATTTTGTTTGTTCCAGAACCCAAAGACATTCAGTTTAGTGTTACACAGGAGGAAATAAACCAGAAAACATTTGAAGTATTTCCTCCCCAAATCTAAGTAACAGGCATCTCAGTCACCAAATATGACATGATACATAATTTGCAGTAATTAAATCTGCACAATAGTCATCTGCGGTAGTCCAGATAAGTTGGATGAGCCTAAATCCATTGACAACAACAGTTAGAATAGTACATAAACAGGTCAGGAAATAATTAAGGATGGTTAGTAGCTGGACGTAGATGTGTTCATTCTATTTGAGTCAAACTGATCCTTGTAAGTGGATGATTATTACAACCAAACCTTTAAAACAGGTATATATAGGTTAATTCTCCTGTCAGTGCCTCTGACCATGGTACAGATGAAGGTCTAGAATTGGTGCACCTGTAGTATGGAATATGGACCCCCTGGAATATGGACCCGGGGTCCTGATTCCGCAGCGGAATATGGACCCGGGGGTCCTGATTCCGCAGCGGAATATGGACCCTCCCTATGGAAAATGGACCCCCCTCCAAATTTAGGGAATGAATTATTTTTTTTTAAGTTTTGAATTATAAACACATAAAATAGAAACAAAACAACATTTTGCAAACAAAATTTCTTTATTGTGTTCTGTTATTGTGTTCTGTTATTGTTATTTAGGCCCCTAATATGTAGAAATTATTAAATGCAGTACTGTATGAAATAATGGTTATTTTTAACTGTACTTCATACAGTACTGAATTTAATAATTTCTACATATTAGGGGCCTACATGCTTATTTCTAAGAAAATTATCAGAGGTGGGGGTGGGGGGTGCCCCACCACCACCACCACAAACAAAAAAAAAAGCTGGGCCCTGTAGTGAAGCCTTGCAGCATGAGCGTACCTCCCCGTACAGCCTGGCCTCCCATTGTGACGTCACTGTGGCGGCGACGGTCGTTTGATACATGTTCTTGTACTCTCTCTTCCCTCAGACAGATCACACAATAACAGAACACAATAACAGAACACAATAAAGAAATTTTGTTTGCAAAATGTTGTTTTGTTTCTATTTTATGTGTTTATAATTCAAAACTTAAAAAAAAATAATTCATTCCCTAAATTTGGAGGGGGGTCCATTTTCCATAGGGGGGGGTCCATATTCCGCTGCGGAATCAGGACCCCCGGGTCCATATTCTATGGGGGTCCATTTACAATCTCACACACCAACGCCTCCAACTGCAGCTCACTGCTCCTAATGTGTAGTATGTGTTGTAATGCTAATTGCTAATGCTACATACAATGTGTGTGTATTATGGGTGACAATGCAGACACATAACTTCCCTATGGGGATAATAAAGACAATTAACCTTTAACCTTTTTACTGTCAGGTTTAATTTAAGTTTGATGCTTTTTTTAATAGCAGTGGGAGTACGCATCTAGGTAAAAACACTTTACTACTGAACATAAGTACAGTTTTCGTGTATCAGTCTTATAATTGTACCGATATCGGTCCCGATATCAACAGTTTAGCTGGATCAGGGATCTGTAGAAGCAACCGATCCGTAAGACCGATCCTTCCCCTTTAAATTTTTGCAACATGGGCTACGTCATGCATGTTGAACGTAGCGCTAAAAATAACACAATGGACCTGTATGTAAAGGACGTGGTGGGTTTTATAGCTCTGTAGATAAAGCTGTGAGAAAGTGAAAATGACCTCCCCTCACCTAATGGACTACCTGCTGCCCCCCCAAAAACAAATCTGCAACCGGACGGGAGGGAGTATGTGCTGAGTGATTTATACTGTTGTGATGTACAACAGTTGTCGCTAACGCACCCACATGCACATACGACGATGACACTCGCGATGCCCCCCACCCCCACCCCGCCAGCAGAGTGTCCCCACCGTTTGAGAACCTCTGCTCTAAATCGACAATGATATCGGATCGGAATCAACCGATATGCAAGGCCCCAGCATCACTATCAGCATCGGAACTAAAAAAGTCGGATCGGTGCATCCCTAATCAGTATGTTACTTTTACTCCATACATTTCAACACAGACATCTTTACTCCTTACATGTTAATTACAGTTATTATTATTACTTTAATTTAACACATTTGAAGAGAAATGTAACATATTTTTATTGCACCATGAGAAAAAAAAAAAAAACCTGAATAATGTGGCTGAATGTCAGTTAACAATTCCAGCACAATACCTGACCAGAATATGGATGAATGCCAAATTTCACCAGTACCATTTCAGCCTTTCTGCAAAAATACAAATCCTATTTTTAGCCAACATAAACTGTGTCTGCAGTTAGAAGGCTGAGCAGGTTCATTCGACACATACCAGTTTATTTCTGGTTTATTTCCAGTGTAATGTTCACAGTTTGCTCATTGTCATGTTTCCCACATTTGTACACAGCCTTGAGCGGAATGACAACAAAACATCAACTGAAGCAGCTCAGAGGGTGGTCCAAAAGGTGATATTTGTTGTTGTTAGTGGCTGAAAATAGTAAACTGATCATTAAATCTTATCACCTGATTCTAGGATTTTGTGATGGTACATTTACGGGAGGAGCGATAAACATGGCGGTTGCAAAAGAAGAGCGTTTCTTCACCTAACTTGGGGGGTGTCAAACTCCTTTTAGTTCAGGCGCCACATCCTCCAATATGATCAGAAGTGGATCAAACCAGTAAAACAATAACATAATAATATATAAATAATGTCAACTCCAAACTTTTTTCCATGTTTTACAGTGAAAAAAAGTGCAATTATGTTATGAAAATGTTACAAACTATCTTTTAAAATAAGTAATATTTTGCTTTTTTAAATGGAATTACGCATTTTAAAACATTTCCCTGTGGTCTACATAAATTGTAAATGCTCTGCTTGGGTCTGAATTCTCCATTAATCCAACTTCACAGGTCCATCTTCAACCCTATTTCTGAATATTGACACCAGAAAGGTTGTTTTGGCCTGCTGGACCTTGAGATGCAAATGAGCCACTTCTTGCCCCGCCCCCTCCAATTTGTTGGCTGTGCTGCTCTGTCCCGTTCAACCAACAACTTAACATTTTTGGTAACTGGCTCGAAGTTTGGACATATTTTCAGTATGGACAACAACTACTGCTGCTAACAAAAAATTACGGTGTATGAGAAATGTTCGTCAGAAGTCTTGACCTTACATGTGTAAATGACATAACTAGTTAGACGTAACAAATTAAGCAGCAATTGGAAAAGATTGTAGAAATCCACTCAATTTTTGCCAAAATAAATATAAAGATAGCTTTGCAGAACTCGGAGGGTTCAGATTCAAACTTTTTGAACTGTTAGGGCCCAAATACACAAATAAATAAACCAAAGACTAATAAAAGTGGGATTAGCAAAATATGAAAAAATGCACTAAGAAAAATGAGTCCAATTTTAACAATATTATGACTCAGTTTATCATTTACACATGCATTACAATTTACAGATCACAGTGGATCTACAAATATGCAAAACATTTAGCAACGGGCAGAATATTGTTAAAATTGAACTAACTTCCCTTAAGACATTTCAGGTTTTCCATATTTGTTCAGGTTATTCACTGTTTTGTGAAAAGATAGTTCATGAATGCAAACACTGTCATTAATTTTCGGATTTTACTGATTCGAATTGGGCTGAATATGGCCCCTGAACTAAAATGACTGTTAATATCTAAAGTGTAATTTTTGGTGATTCACAAATTCATCCCATAGGCCAAATTGGACCCTTTAGTGAGCTGGTTTTGGCCCCTGGGCCGTATGTTTGACACCGTGGATCTAACTGAATAAGGGAATGCATTGGTTTTATGGCTCAGGTGTGTACTACCATGAATAAAAACAACATAGTATGCCAACTAGAATAAAGGTTCCCTGTGTAAAATTAAATATGCTCATGTGAAGTTTGTGTCAGAGCCTGTGCTGTGCTGAAAATGTGTCGACATGAACTAATGCATTTCCAAACAAAGATGCCCTGAAGAAGTCAAGCATAAATGTAAAGAATATACAAACTTAGTCCTCTACATAAAAATCTGTACATTTAAGTTGTTATCATGGAGGTAGGTAGCTGAGATGACTCCAAACTTCATAAGTACACAAGCAAACACAAACACAGGGTGCACCTTTAATCATGGAAATGTTAATTTAACCTTAGTCTGTTTAATAGAAGCCATTCCACAGCAGCTGTTGATTAAGGTCATTACATGCTCTGATAGGGACGTGGATGTCACTTGGTGTTGAAAAGTGACCAAAAGGGCAAAGGTCAGAGTCAGTGATATGAGAACACGCAGCGAGAGATGCACAACAACGTCGATCATAAAGGCAACACTCATCCATCTGAATCATATCTACAGCAAATCAATCAAAAAATGTCAATATTATATCAACTGTAGAAAGAAAATGTAGACTCAGAGCCCCAAAACAACACTATCCAATAAGACTGAACTCAAATCAAAATACAAACTGAATGAATATCACTGATAAATTAAAGATAAACTAATCACTCATGTAAATGTTTAATTAACGTGCCCTGTTGTCTGCAGTTCAAATAACTTTATTTATACTTCATGGATAATTCAAGTTGCACTTCTTCCCACCCCTATTCAGGCATGTAAAAGAAACTACTGTGCTATTCTTCTGTCTAACACTGTCTCGATTGTTGATTTTTGTATTATTATTTATGTTTTCTTGTTAACATACAGTATATGTTAAATTTCATTGCGTGTTCAGAATAAATCACAAAATCAAAATCAATCAAATCAATTCATTTGTAGCCTCCCGGTCCATATATACAATATATGGACAAAAGTATTGGGACATGTTGAATTCTGGTGTTTCTTTTCCAACAGGGGTTTGAACAACAAAACAATAATGACAAATGTCATAATACAGTTTTCTATTGTGATAAATATCTTTGCATTGGTTAGTTTTGTTTAAATACTGATATTTATAAACTATATGGACAAAAATATTGCGACACATCATGGCTACAACTTGCAAGATGTCCTGATCATGCTGATTTGAGATATAAACATCAACATTTCCTTAACGCTTAATAGGAGATTTTTCTGCCCAAGCGAGATGTAAAGAAAGTATATGGTTAGATGTGGTAGAAAATTAATATTTACAGTCAGACCACGAAAAATAGTTTAGAACTTTAGAGGTAGGACATCTAAAATCATTTTCATGGATTTAAACAAAACAAATCAATGTTGAGAGAAATTAAGGACAATCACCTCTGAGGCATTTTGGAAGCAAAGACAACAATTTAAACAAAACCAACCAATGCAATGCAAATGATATTTATCCCAATATAAACCTGTATTATGACATTTGTCATTATTGTTTTGTATCCCAGAATCCTGTTAAAAAAGAAACACCTGAATTCAATGTGTCCCAATACTTTTGTCCATTCAGTCCAACACACCGATTAAGTTAAAATGTCAGAGGCAACATTAAGAAAAAGCATGGGACATGAACAATAAGTAAGAGTTGTAAATAAGAGCAACAAAAGCACTAAATAACAGACCTTTTTAACATCGGAGAAACAGAATTTTCCAGCGGTCATAAGTATTCAGTTTAAACAGATATACAGGTTCATTCATTGGTTTGGGATGTATGCCTGTTGAAGTACATCACTATATAAACATGATGGATTATGGAGGAATTGCTTCGGAGTCAGGCGCTAAGATATGTGACCAGTTCGGCCTGGTTTATGGATGGTTTTGGCCTTAGCGGTGTGTTGATGAAGGACAGTACGACTTCCTCTTGCAGCAGCGACAACACAGCACATGGCCTTCGAACGAATTATGCTGCGACCTGAGCTTACCTCATCATATTTATGTGGACAGTTCCAACACACTACCTGTAGCGTGCACTGTTTTAGTCTCTAGTGTGAGATATTCGTGCTTTTAAAACGTGATGAGGATGAATCCGGTTGCATCCATCAGTGGTATAGGGCATGTGAGGGGTTGGGAGATTATTCCAACTAGTACTTTTACTTTAAAGCCTCTTGAAAGTCCTCTTATTCTAAACATTTGCAGACCTCTTAATGGTTGAGATACTGTTATTTTCAAGGCCGATGATGTGAATAACCATTATTTTCCTCACATCCAGTCATACATTCACCCATAGAAACACATTTTGTCCTTTTAATAGAAACCTGCATGAACACGACCCCACATGCTCTGCTTTGCTGAGATGTGTAATGATTTTTCAGCAAAGGCATAAGCTACAGCCCAGAATAATAAACTGGGAAAACATCAATACACTACCTGTAGCATGTACACTATATGGACAAGAGTATTGGGACATGTAGAAACTTTAAGTAAATATTGATGTTTTTATCTCAAATCAGCATGAGCAGGAGATAATACAAGCTGTAGCCATGATGTGTCCTGATATTTTTGTCCATATTGTTTATAAACATCAATATTTCCTTAAAGTTTAATGGAGGATTTTTCTTCGTAAGCGAGATGTGAAGAAAGTAAATGGTTAGTTGTGGTAGAAAATTATTACTTACAGCCAGAGCACAAAAAATATTTTAGAAATTTAGAGGCAGAATATTTGAAATCAAGATTATGGATTTGAAAAAAATCAAATAAAAATCAATATTGACAGAAATTAAGTAAAAACCATCTCTGAAGCATTTTGGAAGCAAATTTAACAACTTCAACAAAATCAACCAGCGCAATTCAGTGAAGGTGTGATGTCACAAGTATAATTTTACATAATCAGTCATTCTTTTTTTCTACAAGTGACACTGAAATTTTGTAAACAGTTCAAAAAATAAAGTTTCTGAAGCTAAAAAATGAGCCTGTTTGAGAAATGACAGGTGAAACTTTAACCCATAAACACCCAGTGCTACTTTTGTCGCAGTTCTGTAGATTTACAACCTTTCTTAAGTAATTTATCACCATTTATTGTAATATTATCCTCATATAAAATTTGGCTTAATGTGGCCCCTGAACAAAAATGAGTGTGACACCCCTGCTTTAAAGGATAGTTGCTAGATGTAAACATTTTCATCACATGATTTTACTTTTTTCGCTCTGAAACATACAGGAAAGTTTGGAGTTGACATTATCTATATATTATTATTTCACTGGTCCGGCTCAGTTCAGATCAAATTTGGCTTAATGTGGCCCCTGAACTAACATACGTTTGACACCAATGTGTTAAAGGATAGTTGATAGATGTAAACATTTTCATCACATAATTTATCTTTTTTCACTATAAAACATAGAGGAAAGTTTGGAGTTGACATTATTTATGTATTATTATGTTACTATTTCACTGGTCTGGCCCACTTCAGATCAAGTTTGGCTTAATGTGGCCCCTGAACTAACATGACTTTGACACTCCTGTTTTAAATAGTTGCTAGATGTAAACATTTTCATTGCATAATTTTACTTTTTTCACACTAAAACATATAGGAAAGTTTGGAGTGTACATTATTTACACTACCAGTCACAACTTTGGACTCATATTTTCATTTAAATGGCATGAGTTGGACCGCAGATGGCCAACAAGTGCTCAGCATTACTGGGAACTCCTTCAAGACTTTTGGAAAACATGTCAGGTGACTACCTCATGAAGCTCATCGAGAGAATGCCAAGAATGTGCAAAGCAGTAATAAAAGCAAAATGTGGCTACTTTGAAGAATCTAAAATATAAGACACGCTTTGAGTTACGTCACACTTTTTTTAAACTACATAATTCCATATGTGTTCATTCACAGTTTTGATGCCTTCAGTGAGACTCTACAATGTAAATAGTCATGAAAATAAAAGAAAAACCAGGTGAGTCCAAACTTTTGACCGGTAGTGTATATATTATGTTATTATTTTAATGATCTGGCTCAGTTCAGATCAAATTTGGCTTAATGTTGCCCCTGAACTAAAATGAGTTTGACACCCCTGCTTTAAAGGATAGTTGGTAGATTAAACATTTTCATTGCAAAATTTTACTTTTTTCAGTCAAAAACATCAGGAAAGTTTGGAGTTGACATTATTTACATATTATTATTTCACTGGTCCGGCCCACTTCAGATCAAATTTGGCTTAATGTGGCCCCTGAACTAACATGAGTTTGACACCCCTGCTTTAAAGGAGAGTTGGTAGATGTAAACTTTTTCATCACATAATTTTACTTTTTTTGCTCTAAAACATAGAGGAAAGTTTTGAGAGTACATTATTTGTATATTATGTTATTACCTCCACCAGGAGGTATTGTGATCGCTTTGCTTTGTGTGTTTGCATGCGTGCGTGTTTGTTTGTCAGCAAGATAACTCAAAAAGTTATAGACGGATTTTCATGAAATTTTCAGGAAATGTTGATACTAGCACAAGGAAGAAACTACTAAATTTTGGTGGTGATCAGGGGTGGGGGGGCCACGGGGGCCCACTGATCTGCCTTGGCAGAGGTCTGTGCTCTCTGAGTGCTTTTCTTGTTATTTTAATGATCTGGCTCAGTACAGATCAAATTTGGCTTAATGTTGCCCCTGAACTAAAATGAGTTTGATACCCCTGCTTTAAAGGGTAGTTGGTAGATATAAACATTTTCATCACATAATTTTACTTTTTTTGATCTGAAACATAGAAGAAACTTTGGAGTTGACATTATTTGTACAATATTATGTTATTATTTCACTGGCCTGGCCCACTATAGATTAAATTTGGCTTAATGTGTCCCCTGAACTAACATAAGTTTGACACCCCTGTTTTAAAGAATAGTTGGTAGATGTAAACATTTTCATTACATAATTTTACTTTTTTCACTCTAAAACACAGAAAAAAAACTTGGAGTTGACATTATTTATAGATTATATTATTATTTTAATGATCCGGCTCAGTTCAGATCAGATTTGTATTAATGTGTCCCCTGAACTCAAATGAGTTTCAATGAGTGACACCCCTGCTTTAAAGCCTGAGATGTGACAGAATGATGAGGCAGGAAGCAGATGTTTAAAGCCCACTCACACACACGAACCCAGTCAACCTGTGAACGCACCACCGCCTGCACTGCTCCACATTTTTGACAACTTCCTGAAGTCATGTGTTATCCTAACTTTACTGCAACGCCTAGCTCCGCTCGGCTACGTGGCTCAAACACATCCTGGTCACAGTAACACATGCCCTGCGGTGCTAAAACCAGGTCTAGTGCAGGTTGAAGTAAAGCCCGGCTCATAAACACACACTATGGGAATGTAAGGGGCTGATCATGCTGGGGGTAAACCGAGCATATGAGGCGTTCAAGTACGCATCGTTTCGACCCAAAACCCCAATCTGAGCCTCTGACTGCCATCAACAAACTCACATTTTAAGTGTTTTTTTTTTTCTGGCGTCGTCACAACACGGCGACACAGCGGACTTAACACAACCGGGGCTCGTCTTACCTGTATGGGGAGGATGACGCCCGGTCCGTCCGCGGTGTCGGGCGAGTTGTCGAACACTCGGTCCCGGTACAAAGACCACAGCCCGACGTTGGGGAGGAACAGGAGAGCCGCTATGAGCAGCCCGGCGAACTGCAGCAGCCTCTTCTCCTTCCGCCTCATGTCTCCGGGAGGAAGCGTGTGAAGCAGCGGCGGCGAAGCAGCGAGTCCCCGAAGCCCCGCTTTTACCGAGCGGAGACAACTTTCACTCTGGCTGGAGGACGGACACCACACCGGCGCTTGTGACGCTCCGCGGCGGCCGAGCAGCTCTGCCACTAGGGGGAGCGAACCGCCGCTGCTCAGCCGGAGCGGGCGGAGGTGGTGGTGGTGGAGGTCAGACAGGAGCCAACAGGAGTCGAATTTGTTACTAAAGAATGTTTTCAGGAGTCTTTCACGTTTGTTTTTGTTTGTAATTTTCCGAGTTTAACGTAAAAACAAACAAAAACAAAACGACTAAATATGGCAGTGAAAAGTTCAAGGACCGCACGAGGCCAGGGTTAACTTCTGCTGCCTTCATATGCACCTCGTAAATTACAGTTTTATTGTCTCCTACAGTGGCAGAGGAAGTTGTGTGATTATTTCAGACAGGTGTGTCAGTCATGTCAGTTCAGGGACCACATTCAGCCCAATTTGATCTCCAGGATCAGTAAAATAATAACTTAGAAAGCTATACATTTGTAAATGTAGCTTCAGATCAGCTGAAACACTCAGTTTATTTAAATCCAGGTGAAAGAGCCACCTGTTCTCAGCTGAATTTGAATAGAGTTTTTATTCATCAGTTCAGATCTGCACTGTTTCTTTTAAGCTTAAAGTTTTTATCTGTTTTATCTGCTTATCTATTTGTCTGTTTTTGTTTTTTTGTTTGTTTTTCTCATGCCTACACTTTTTTTATTGCTTCCTTGCTGTAAGATAAGATAAGATAAGATAAGATAAGATAAGATAAGATATTCCTTTATTGATCCCACAATGGGGAAATTCACAGTGTTAACAGCAGCATAGAAACATACACATTCACGTAAAACAGTCATATAACTTTGACTAAAAGAAAAAAGTGTTTAAAAAGGAGAGTGCAAATATGCTTTGGTATGTAGTGCAATGGTTATACACATAGAAAAAAAAAAATTATATATATATATACATATAACATTAGATGGAATGGAGGGAGGGTTGTTTTTACATGACATATGTGGTGATCTACTCTACTGGGAGCAGGACTGGTTGTGCAGTCTGACAGCAGAGGGAAGGAAGGACCTGCGGTATCTCTCCTTCGTACAGCGTGGGTGAAGAAGCCGGTCACTGATGGAGCTTTCCAGGGCTCTTACAGTCTCATGTAGGGGGTGGGAGACATTGTCCCTGATTGATGACAACTTTGTTGTCATTCTTCTGCTTATAATGTGCTTCTGCTTGTAATGCTTCTAATGTTTTATGTAAAGCACTTGAATTGTCTTGTACATGAAATGTGCTATAGAAATAAACCTGCCTTGCCTTGCCTATTTATGTAATGTAAATATGTATACTACCGGTTAAAAGTTTGGACTCATCTGGTTACCTCCGCCAAGGAGGTTATGTTTTTGCCAGCGTTGGGTTGTCTGTCTGTCTGTCTGTCTGTCCATGTGCCAGATTACTCAAAAAGTTATGGACGGATTTGGATGAAAATTTCAGGAAATGTTGATACTAGCACAAGGAACAAATGATTAAATGTTAGTGGTGATGGAGGGCATGGGGGGGGGGGGGGGGGGCACTGGGGGCCTACTGATCTGCCTTGGCAGAGGTCTGCACTCTCCGAGTGCTTCTAGTTTTTATTTTCATATCTGTTTCCAGTGTAGATTCTCAGTAAAGGCATCAAAACTATCAATGAACACATATGGAATTATGTAGTTAAAAAGTGTGACATAACTCAAAGCATGTTTTGTTACCTCCACCAAGGAGGTTATGTTTTTGCCGGCACTGGTTTGTCTGTCTGTCTGTCTGTCTGTCTGTCTGTCTGTCTGTCTGTCTGTCTGTCTGTCTGTCTGTCCATGTACAAGATAACTCAAAAAGTTATGGATGGATTTGGATGAAAATTTCAGGAAATGTTGATGCTGGCACAAGGAACAAGTGATTAAATTTTGGTGGTGATTGGGGGGGCAGTAATCTGCCTTGGCGGAGGTCTGCGCTCTCAGAGTGCTTTTCTAGTTCTAAATATACATTTAGTAATTTTTACAAAAAACAACACAAAACAACCACACACACACCCCCGCACATCAATGAATTTACAGCAACAAAGTCCCGAAAACCATAAATTATTATGCTACAAATTAGTACTCGTATATCAAACGCACTCAGCACTCGGAGAGCGTAGACCTTCGCCACACAAGGAACAAATGATTACATTTTGGTGGGGATCGGGGATGGGGGGGCCATGGGGGCCCATTGATCTGCCTTGGCGGAGGTCTGTGCTCTACGAGTGCTTTTCTAGAAAAGAGAGCACAGACCTCCGCCAAGGCAGATCAGAGGGCCCCCATGGCCCCCCACCCTCGATCCCCACCAAAATTTAATCATTTGTTCCTTGTGCCAGTATCAACATTTCCTGAAACTTTCATCCAAATCCGTCTATAACTTTTTGAGTTATCTTGCACACGGACAGACAAACAGACAAACCAACACCAGCAAAAACATAACGTCCTTGGCGGAGGTAATAAAAGAAAAGTGTATGTAATGCAGAAAACAGCAAGGTCAGTCACTCACATCAGTCACCTCATTGAAGAAATTTTAACACAGGGTTCCATATCTGGTCAAACACTTTCATTTAGAAGTATTTTTATTCTTATATGAGGGAACACAGTCATTTGTTTAATGCTAGATTTAGTGTGAGGCTTCAGTAACTATAAAATCTGGCCTTTCTTTTATGTTCTTCTCTTCTTTATTGGTTTACCCTCTTGAACGTCCTCCTACTCTGAACAGTTTTCACTTTCACTAACTGTTAAAATGTATTGTGAATAACGATTATTTTATGAGGATCCAGGCATAATCATGCACCCTTAGAATTTTTAATTTTTGTTTATTTTTTGGAGAGGGAAGAGGGATTTTGTCACGAGGAGGAAGTCTTATTAACAAGAACCTCCATAAAAATGACCCCGCATGTTCTGTTAACAAAAACTGAGATTTGTAATGTTTGTTTGGCAAAGAAAACAGTAGAGAATAAAAAAACTGGGAACAGATTTTGTGCTTGTTTTACTGCGCTGGCCTGACAGACACCTGCTGTCTGTGTTTTCTTCAGATTTTATTGCATCACTCTTCTATATGTGCTGCCTGTTTCTGTGTCTGCATGCACCCTGCAGAGCTGAGTTTAGAAAGTACTAAAAAATCTACTACGCAAAAATCAATGGGACACAAGCCGTAGGGCCGGCACAGTAAAAAGGGCTTTAAATGCGCAAGCGGTAAAGAATACATGAAAAGAATGTGTTAAGACTGCTGCAAGAAAATAGTTGAAGTCGGAGTAAAAAGCAAAAAATACACTCTGGTTATGGACATTAATATGTGCATATTGCATGATTGGTTTTGTAACAGTAGCATTAATTTGACCATTTAACAGCCCTAAATGAATACTTTGATTTGGAACAAGAGAGAGCTACAGAAGAATGAAGCTTTAAGTAGAGTTTTTGGGTTTATTGAGTACTTATTTTTCTGACAACTTTCTTCATTTCTGACATAAATATCTGTACAATCTACTCCTTTTATTTTTCAAACCAGACTTAACTTTGGATCATTGTGCATCTTCACAACATAAATATTTCAACCTGAATGGGACTACAACGAATATAAAGATAATTCTTATATTTATCCAATCCAACTTTATTATAAAGCACTTTAAAACAACTGCAGTGGACCAAAGTGCTGTACAGAAGAATAATTAAAACCAAAATAGAAGAACAAAACACAGAATAGATCAGTGTTTTTCAACCTTAGAGTCGTGAACCTGTGTGGGGTCACCTGGAATCCAAATGGCGTCGCCTGAAATTTCTTGTAATTGATAAAAATAAAATAAAAACTTACTAATAAAAAATATATGGTGAGTTGAGAGAGACAATCACGTTACATAAAAGACATGACAAATTCTGAAGCTGAAACTGAAGCACTGTGGCACTGTTTCTTTCAAATGTTAATTGTGGCTGGTTTAAGATGCTGCAGCTCTTTCATAATTCATAGTTTGAGTTATTATTTTTTCAGTATTAATTTGCAGCCGTTGGACTGACTGTACAAAATTCTCACTTTGTGCAGCAATCTCAACCTGGCTTTTCTGCCTCTGTCCACAATAATATACATTATATAGCCTTAATGTCGTGTAAAACTAACATTTGCAACATAGTATAGCAAACTATTACATGATCTAAAAACAAATAAATTTTAGCAAAAAAAAAAGTCTCCGTTTTGAATGTCTGGGGTGGCCAGAAATTTGTGATGTTAAAATGGGGTCATGAGCCAAAAAAGGCTGAGAACCACTGGAATAGATTTAAAGACATAGAAACTGTACAAAAAAGAAAAAGTGCTAGTACAGAAGAATAAATAAACCAAATAAAAGAATAAAATACAAGATAGATTAAAAAGCCATACAATTAAAAACAACAAAATAAATAAAATAGATAAATAAGTACAATAAACCACTACCAAATAAAAACAATAGAATAAAGATAGTACCTTCAAACATCTCACCTGGTTTCAAAAGCCAAGGAGAAAAGATGGGTTTTAAGAAGGGATTTAAAAACAGACAGAGAGGAGGTTTGTCTGATATGGAAAGGCAGATTGTTCCATAGTTTAGGAGTTTATCACATATATAATGTAATGATGACAATTATATTAAAAAACACAACAAGCCCATTAACAATATTGTTGGAGACAGTGTGGGCATGAATGTGCTAATCCCTCTCATATTTTCTAGACATGTACAAAATTGAAGTCTTTCTGGGAAAAGCTTTTTGAAATGATTGAGGGCATTATGACTTTCGCAATTCCTAAGGACCCCAAGTTCTTTTTACTAGGACTACTACCTGAAGATGTATTAGAGAAAGAAGACAAATACCTCTTCAAAATTCTTATAATTGCTTCCAAAAAGGCAATTACAAGGAACTGGCTCAAAACTGATGCACCCCATGAGGATCAGTGGCTATTATAGAGGAAATCTACTCTGTGGAAGGATTGAGTTATTACCTACGGATCAAGGAACATATCTTCATAAAACGCTGGAGAAAATGGCTGGACTATAAACAAAACAATGCATAATTACTACTGCGTGTCATTTAAATATTTTGTGTTCAACCAGTGACCCCTCGTTTCTGTGTTGTGTTGTCTGTTGATAAAAAAAAATGAAAAAAAAGTATGAAAAGAAACACAAGCCAGAAAAATTATAGAGGTCATAACCTGAATATTATTTAAAGGAGTGATATTTTGCTTTTATAAATGGAATTATGCATTAAATGCTATGTTTGGGTCTGAATTCTTCATTAATTCAACTCCACAGGTCCATCTTCAACCCTATTTCTGAGTAATGACACCAGAAAGGTCATTTTGAGCGCTGGCCCTTTAAATGCACATGAGCCACTTCAGGCCCCACCCCCTCCAGGTTGTTGGCTGTGCTGCTCTGTCCCGTTCAACCAACAACTGAACATTTGAGGTAATCGGCTCAAAGTTTGGACATATTTTGAATGTGGACTACAACCGCTGCTGCTGACAAACAATTATGGCGTACTCGGAGAAATGTTCGTCTGAAGTCTGGACCTTATATGTACAAATGTCGTGATGTAACTAGTTATAGACATAACAAATTAAGCAGGAATTAAAACAGGTTGTAAAAATCTACTTGATTTTTGCCAGAATAAATATAAAGATAGCTTTGCAGAACCTGGAGGGTTCAAATTCAAACTTTTTGAACTATTAGGGTTCAAATACACAAATAAATGAACCAAAGACTAATAAAAGTGGGTTTAGATAAATATGACCCCTTTAAAACAAAAGAAGATACAACAAAAATATGCAACAAGACATTAAAAAAAGAAAAGAAAAAGCACACATACATATTTCTGTTGCTCATATTAAAAACTGATTTGCACATTAGAGTGAAGTTAAATTACTTTCTGGATATTGTATTCACTCGACAGGTTCACTTTGCTTTCCTCAATAACACGAGGTAAAAACATCCCTCAATGTGCTAATGTTATGTTTATACTTTGACTACATTTCTGAGACAGTACTTTTGCATTTTTACCTCCACTCTTCTATTTTCTCAATCAAATAAGCGACCTGTGTACATTTGCCATTACTGCTGTTTGCATATGGAAAGTAGAATAGAATAGAATAGAATAGGCTTTATTGTCATTACTAAATACCATTGTACAGTGCAACAGAATTTGGTTTTATGTTCTGTAAGGTGCTCAAAGTTAATTATGCACATCAATTATAGAAATAATCAAGAATGAAGAGATATAAATATTAAAACAATCAGGTAAAAATCACGCACACACACACACACACACACATACACACACACACATATGCAGGATGTACAGGTGACAGGAATGACGATGATATCAAATCTTTTTAAATACAGTTGTGGAAAAAATTATTAGACCATCAAAAGTCACCAAAAACAATGGTTATGTACATCGCAAGATTATAACCATAGACACACTCACTGGAGGCAGACATGATTTAAAGTGACAAGTGTGCAGGTTTATCATCTGGGTTACATTATGCAATCAAGTACTAACTCCTGTGTGTATCATGTGACTAAAACAGACAGAAAAGAAAACATGGAATGCTTAAAAGCACTGTTTCAGAACTAAACATTGAGAATCAGTGATCAGTTTCTATGTTCCGTTTATGTGGAACAAACTACCAGAAACTATTAGGTCTGCTGAGAGTCTGAGTTCTTTCAAGTCAAGGTTAAGGACTCACCTGTTCACTGCTGCCTTTAAATAAACAGCTTTTAGCTTTTTAAATTTTACATTCTCTTTTGAAACTCTGCACTGCAACTCTTACTTTAATATTTTTGGGTTTTATGTGTTGTTTTCTTACTTGCTGTTTTTAATCACCTTTTACATGTTTCTTTTATAATGTTTTAAGTGTGTTTCTTTTTCCCTTGTCGTTGTATTTCAGTGCCCTGTGTGAAGCACCTTGAATTGCCTTGTTGCTGAAATGTGCTATACAAATAAACTTGCCTTGCCTTTTTGTCAGTACAATGCCATAGCTATTGATGTAAGAACTGAAGTGATTTTGGTTATTGTCAAGAAAACCATGGAAAATGGATAGATATCAGCTCTGAAATTAAACTCTTAAGAACTATTTTTGTTGTTATCATCATATTTGTCCAAACAAATGCATCTTTAGTTGCACCAGGCATTAAAATGAACAAGAAACTGAAGAAAACAAGGGGTGGTCTAGCAATTTTTTCTGCGACTGCAGAGTAGTGCAATGACTGAGTATGGGTTCTGTTACTAATTTTCTTTATGGGTCAAAATAAAATGAAATGGGTGAGATTTATAGAACAGATAGAAGAGAAAGTGTGTATTTTTGGTGGGAATATGATAAAAGGATACTTGTCTTTTTTTGTTGGATTGATATTCTTGGTCTGAATACTACATGGAAAACTGTTATTATTAGTTCTGATGCTCTCAAAACAATCAATGCAATGGTTCCTTGTTGATTAAAAATACACATAATATTGGTAATTTATTCACATATGGCCCCAACAAAGGTCATATGTCACATGTGTCATAAGTCTTCACTGATCACAGTCAATCAAGTCTGGTTGATGTATTCACACATTTACCGTCGCCAACGCCATCCAATTAAAGAGCTATAACGATGTGTTTCGCGGGTGAAATTACAGCTGGAAAATCTGAACTCATCAGACTCAACCAGCACTTTAAAAAAAATATTTAAAATAATTAAATAAATAAATAAAGAGTAAAAGCCTGATGATGAATTCATTAAACACAGCCTTCAGGAGAACATGTCCTGAGGTGATAATTTCAGTTACTGCTGATTGGATTGGATCAGCACGTGCACATGAATTTTAGGTTATTTATTTAATAGTGACATTTTAGTATGTGTGAAAGTATCAGAGATGATGAGAGTTTGCGGTACTTGGTTCAGCTTTTCCATATGCATATATACTGTAAAATATGACCACCGGGTGAATCAGAGCAGTGAAGTGGCATGTAATATTGTTGAGTTCATTTAGGATCAGAGAATATTAATTGAAATGTATTTTTAAAGTTAATCTAAATCAATTAATGCAAGCTTAATGTTCATAGTGATTCAGTTAAATGTTTGACAAAAATGAGCTTTGTCTCACAACATAGTCATGAATGTAAAGTTAAATTAGTTCCTGGATTTACTAAAGCTCTTGTGATTATTTAGATTTTAGCATTTATTTAAAAAGTTGACATTGTCACCGAATCAACTGCCCATTTGATAGATAGATAGATAGATAGATAGATAGATAGATAGATAGATAGATAGATAGATAGATAGATAGATAGATAGATAGATAGATAGATAGATAGATAGATAGATAGATAGATAGATAGATAGATAGATCGTCTGCTGACAGCAGCCTCCAGGATGGACAGTCTGTGGTGAAAGAGGATTTTATAGGCAGTCTGACAGAACAAAAAATTTTTTCCTGTGAATAGCTATCATTAAATCATGCCAAAAAAAAGACATTTATTGTAGCTTTACAAATTATAGAGAACATGATGTCTTGGAATGGAATTATTATTATTATTATTTTTTTTTTAAATATTGCAAATGCAGAAATCCAGCCCTTTCTAATCTTTCTATAATCTACAGTTCATCACACAACTGAGACGAAAGATATTCGCAATTTGGAATGAGACTAGAGCTGCAAAAAAAACTCAAATAAATCAACTAGCTGTGAGCTATTAAATGAATCAACGACTGAGAAAAATAAGTAAATAAAAACTTAAGCTGATTCCTTACAACAAAAGCTCTAATTCCTTATACTTTAATAAAATGAAAATAAGGTAATATGAAATAGCACAGAGTATAAACAGACAGACAGACAGACAGACAGACAGACAGACAGACAGACAGACAGACAGACAGACAGACAGACAGATAGATAGATAGATAGATAGATAGATAGATAGATAGATAGATAGATAGATAGATAGATAGATAGATAGATAGATAGATAGATTTACTTTAAAAATTCAAAATATTCCATTCAAAACATGGTCACCGCTCTACACAAACAGTCACAACCATAGCAACAATAAATAAAGAATGTAAATAGTTACAAATAAGTTCGATTAAAGACAAAAGTAGAATTAAAAAAGACAAAGTATGCGTTGCATATGTGACAGTAACTCTACTTGGACAAACTCCCCGAAATACGCTGCCAAATTGCGTTAAAATTTTTAACCAGATTAATCATGGTGATGGATTAATCTGCATAAACATGTTAATTTTGACAGCCCTAGTTTTAACACATAAACCTCTGTGACTGTGACACCACCAGTCCAGCAGAACAAGGTCTGACAGTTCCCTGCAGTCTGCTGTTATTTAGCTGGACAAAGACATGGACTTGAAGGCATCATATACAGGTATACCTCTAAAATTATCTTCACACATAGCAGGTCAGCCATGTGGGCACTGATGCAACCCCAGACCATCACAGATGCTTTTGAACCTTTCACTTACAGAGTGGGGAAGCAAAATTTACAATGAACATTTAGTTGTTTTTTTCTCAGCAGGCACTACGTCAATTGTTTTGAAACCAAACATATATTGATGTCATAATCATACCTAACACTATTATCCATACCTTTTCACAAACTTTTGCCCATATGAGTAATCAGGAAAGCAAACGTCAAAGAGTGTGTGATTTGCTGAATGCACTCGTCACACCAAAGGAGATTTCAAAAATAGTTGGAGTGTCCTAAAGACTGGTTTATAATGTAAAGAAGAGAATGACTATGAGCAAAACTATTACGAGAAAGTCTGGAAGATACTATTAAAGAAGAATGGGAGAAGTTGTCACCCGAATATTTGAGGAACACTTGCACAAGTTTCAGGAAGTGTGTGAAGGCAGTTATTGAGAAAGAAGGAGGACACATAGAATAAAAACATTTTCTATTATGTCAATTTTCTTGTGGCAAATAAATTGTCATGACTGTCAATAAACTAATTGGTCATACACTGTCTTTCAATCCCTGCCTCAAAATATTGTAAATTTTGCTTCCTCACCCTGTATAACAGTCTGGATGGTCTTCTCCATCTTTGCTACACTTTACCTAACTTTTATTGTTTTCTGAGAACTATCTGAAAAGTGGACTGATCTGACCTCAACACATTCCCATTGTCTACTCAGCTGAATTCCTGGATGCAGCAGTGGACTGCATTAAGTGACAACGGTTTCCCTAAAGTCCTCCCGAGCCCATACGTCTACATTCATCACCGTACCTGACAGTTTCCTATTCGAATCCTCCTGAGGGTTAAAGGTCGTGCACATTCAGTGGTGGTTTCCACCTTAGGCTTTGACAGACTCAGATTTCCCTCGACCCCCTGAATCTATACAGCATGTTCTAGATGGTAAAGGTTGGAATAGACTGACAATGACTGATAATACTTTAACTAAATGTGGCACAAAGTGTTGGTCTGTGACCCATCCTTTGGTGGAGTTTCCCTTACATCCAGTCTGATCCTTTCAGTTCTGACAAATTAACCCTGCAATGCTGCTGCTACATTCAGTTTTTGTTTTTGTTTTTTTTTCTTGGGGGGGGGGGGGGGGGGGGGGGGTTGTTGTTTGTTTTTTTTTTTACATTCCAGTGTATTGTAATTCAAGTTGTCTGAAAGGCATGAGGCTTGTGCATCTACTCCTTGCCTGTATTTCCAGGCTGTAGAAAATCTGACGACCTGATTTTGGCTAATTATGGGTGTCTTCAGACAGGTAGGAGGATTAACTACATGATTGACAGCTGTAGTTACCAATCACTTTTCAGGTTCGGTCAAACCTGACCTGGATGTGGTTCTATTTCTCTACTTCGTGTTTCAAATGGAAACCTGGGATGAGATTAGTTCATTTGTATTTACATTTAGTTTCTTGACTTGTTATTAGAAGCAACATATATATTGTCAAATTCTATCATTTTCGACCCCGATATCAGCCATGGTAGCTTTAAAGAATTCGTGAATCAAAACTCACAATATTTGCTATATTGTTCCCTTATAGTTCCACACATGACATATTGCATGAAAGTGTGGGGAAACACTTACAAAACCAACCTCAATCCAATTTTTATTCTTCAAAAAAGAATAATATGTGTAATTGAGAGAGCAGATTACTGTGAGCCAAAGAATTGTTTTTGCCGGTGTTGGTTTGTCTGTCTGTCTGTTAGCAAGATAACTCAAAAAGTTATGGACGGATTTGAATGAAAATTTCACGAAATGTTGATACTGGCACAAGGAACAAATTATTAAATTTTGGTGGTGATCGGGGGTAGGGGCGCCACGGGGGCCCTCTGATCTGCCTTGGCGGAGGTCTGCACTCTCTGAGTGCTTCTAGTTTATAAATTTGAATACACTCAAATTCTGGGACATCGTTAACTACCAAACCCTGTTGATCCTGTTTGAGGCTCTTCATAATCTCTTGCCTCCCTGCTCTCAGAAGCAGTTCAAAACTCAAGAGAGTATTTATGAACTTAGGAACACAGATATGTTAAAAATACAAGGGCAGGAACAAATGGCAAACCAAACTGTATTTCTGTGAAAGGTGTACAATTGTGGAATCGTACTGAGACGGAATTAAGAATGTGTAGTTCAATTCATGCATTCAAAAAAATGTTTAAAGATAAGACAATAAAAAGGAACAGAGAAGATTTGTAAGTGTGGTATAGTGTCTATAGTGTATGTATGCACATGTATGTATGTATGTATGTATGTATGTATGTATGTATGTATGTGTATATGTATACATGTGTATATGTATGTATGTATGCATGCATATGTGTATGTATGGGATTCTGCTAACTCGTTGCCCAGCTTGCGACAAACGCCTTAAGTGCAAATATATTTCCCTCTGTCTTGAGTTGGTTTGGTCATGTCAAATGGAACGCAATTAATACAGATTTAAAATGAATGATATTTAATCATGATTAATCTAAATGAATCCACAACAACCATGCGATTAACCCGTAAAGACCCAGTGCTACTTTTATGTCAGTTCCCAAATGATTTTTTATTGATATTTAACCTTTCTTAAATCATTTATCAGCATTTATTACAATATTAACCTCCGTGTTTTGCATTTTTTCAATGAAAATCAGATATTTCCCTATTTTTAATTCACTAATCGTGTAGATGGTCATTAAAGCTCCGATTAAAGTTGAAGGTTAGTATATCAAAAACAGAGAAAACAGAAGAAAACATGACTTCTTTGGTGAAATCTATCATTAACTGAACATAAACCCAGTGTGTCCATCCACTGTCATTGATCCAACTCCATGGGTTTTACTGGTGAATCAATGTTGGAGAAGATGACGGTGTTTCCACGGTAACTACGGAGCCTCTGAACATCCAAATGGGTCATATCTGATGACCATGAAAAGATGACAAACTGCATTTTACACCAATTATTTACATGGATTGATAAGATTAGTGGTTCAACAGGAATTAAACAGTTTTGATAAGTAGACGATTTTGTTAATCGGTGGATGTTAATCTGATTAAAAATTTTAATCGTTTGACAGCACTAGTTTTAATACTTGAATAAATGTAGTTAGTAGAATTCCACCGCTAAACTTGACCTATTATGAAAGTTTTTTTATTCCATCTTTTAAAAATAAAGTCATTAAATTCTGATGAAACTCTTTTTATGACGCCAGTTGTTGCTTTTGGCTCGTGCTAATACTCATATACGACATCCGGACGTGTTAACGGGGTCAGAATGGGTGAAGATTAGCCACATTAACGCGAGTGGACATGAAGCCATGTTAATGTTGAGTCTCTGTGCTAATCCTGCTCTTTCTATTCCTCTCGTCTGCACCAGCCAGAGTTGTGACAATTCAATCTGTTCGTCGTCTTTCTGCATGAATTATGGATGAACCCTGCAACCTTTGAATGTGGAGGAGAATTACGTTGATCGAGCAGCCCTCTGCTTTATAACTCGTCCTGTTCATGTCATCGGCTCAGCGTGGATTTCAAGAGGTCGGAGAAATATCAAGGTAATTCTGCAAGCGTCAAAGCAGAGCATTCTGTTAGCATGCTTTATTCCCCCCCGTGGCAGCACAATGATTGACTGCTCAGTGCTGAAACCCATTAGCTGTGTTCATTGTGCCATCGAGTGCCTTCTGATAAACAATTAGAAAGCGTCAGTCCACTTCAGCAGACAATATTGCCACTGTGCTGCCGGGTCAGGTAAATAAAAGCCATTGATTTGTGGGAAGATGTTTTTTGTGTCTCATCTAGTTGGGTGCATGAACAAAACATTTCCTGAGTGGACACTAAGGTTTTGATGCCACACAAACATAACACAGACAGGGTTGTGTACTTTGAACTCCTGCTGATGTTTCCCATTAGCAGCGCTGACTCTGAAGTGTTTTCATTGTTAAGTGCCCTCCATTAGCATATTTGTGTGCTTTAGCTTATTATCACCTTAAAAGACCTATTTTGGTCCAGTAATGTTCTATTATGAAAGATATGCATTCAGTTTCCAAATTAACTATTCAGTCAGAGACCAGGGTGAACATGAAGTGGTTTAGTGATCATCATAAGATATTGACATACTTCATACAAGCTCATCTCTTCTTCGATAAGTACAATTAAGTATAAGTAAAAGCAAGCAAACCAATAGAGCAGTGGTGTCAAACTCATTTTCTTCCGGGGGCCACATTCAGCTAAATTAATCTAAAGTGGGCTGGACCAGTAAAATGTTAACATGATAGCCAATAAATAATGACAACTCCAAATTGTTTTAGTGCAAAAAATAACATTCAATAATGCCAATATTTACATTTACAAACTATATAAAAAAGGATGTGAATAACTGAAAAATGAAAGTTGTTAAGAAATATAAGTACAATTTTATCAATATTATGCCTCAACTGATCATTTATATATATATCTATATATATCTATCTATCTATCTATCTATCTATCTATCTATCTATCTATCTATCTATCTATCTATCTATCTATCTATCTATCTATCTATCTATCTATCTATCTATCTATCTATATATATATATCTATCTATCTATCTATATATATATACATATATATATATATACACACACACATGTGCATTACAGATCAGATCTACAAAGGCACAAACATTTAGTAACGGGCAGAACATTGTTAAAATTGCGCTTAATTTTCTTTTGACATTTCAGGTTGTTCATATTTGTTCAGGTTATTCACATTTTACTGTTAAAGGATAATTTGTTAATGTAAATATTTTCATAATTTGATGTTTTTTTGCACTAAATCAAAGAGAAAAAAATGGTGTTGTCATTATTTATAGATTATTATGATACTATTTTTGAGTTTGATGCCGTAACTTGCACTTTGCATATTCATCCCGCGGGCCGGATTGGAACCTTTGGCGGCCTGGTTTTGGCCCCCAGGCCGCATGTTTGACACCTGCGCAATAGAGCATCAAATGGACATTTGAGCTTGACTCCAAAAACAAGTTAAACATTAAAATTTTATACAACAGAAAGAAACAGCCCGCTACAAAGAAAAAAACAGTTTTGGTGTCCATTTCCCCATTTCTGACAACTCTACAGACACTTTCTACCCCTTAAATCCACAATGGATCAAGTATTAGCAGAATAATTCTTAAATGATAATTAGTCTGAGTCCTTTTGATCCATTTTTGATTCCCAATGGGCTCAGATCAAAATGTCCCAGGATGCCATTGGATAGACCTGCAACCAATCAGACCAATGGCTGCAGAGCAAATACACCACAGGACAGGCAGCAGTCAACAGTCGAAGCCCGTCACCCTATCAAATCACTCGTGACCCGTCCCAGTTCAGGTAAATGGTTGGATTGGCTCTATTCAATCTAGGCTCAGTGGAAGTCATATTGATTAGGAGCAGACTGATCTGTCATATACAGACAAATACATGTGGTTCCAAGGCTCTACATCCAAGATACGAGAACCCTCTAAAATGTATAAACTTGCTGTGAAGCATGCCTATAAATCATTACATCTAAAAATGCATTTAATGATGTTAGCCATTGAGTTGAGTATTAATTTTGCATGAATATTGCTTTGCTTGTGCATATATATTTACATTTTTCATCATTAAACTCACTTCACTGAATGCTTGGATGACCCATTTCGATGATAGTATAGTCCACATCAGACCATTAATGTGGTTTCTTAAAGGAGTGGTATTTTGCTTTTTAAATTGAATTATGCATTTTAAAACACTTCCCTGTGGTCTACATAAACTTTAAATGCTCTGCTTTGGTCTGAATTCTTCATTAATTTAACTCTCAATTTCTGAGTAATGCAGTGGTTCTCAGTCTTTTTCTGTCAGGCCCCCCCTTTGGAGGACAAAAAATCTCCAGGGTCCCCCTCAACCCCAACAACATTGTAACCAGTGGTGCAATTATAACTTTTATTGAAAGAAATATCAATACTGTAACAATACTTTTTGCTTTTCCTTCAATTATTTGTTGTGCAAATTAAAAGTAACTTAGATTTTTATGTGAACAATACAAATAAACTCAACAAGACTGCTCCCCGAGACAATATTTTCCCAAATAAAAATAGGAAATGCACGATTATCTTACAACTATGACAATAAAGTTCCTTTTTTTTAGAACAACAAACAAATTTTGGTAACAAAGACGAACATTTTAACAATATCAGTGGCTGCAGTGAGCCCATTTACATTGCACATCTCAGAACATTAAAGTCCAAACTGTACAAACTGTGCAAAAACACAAACATTGCAAATTTTTCTTTTCCACTCAAATCCTTGTCCATTCTCCAAACCTAAACTCTTTGTCTAGTCCAGTGACAGATCACCATGGCAGTAGTTTTGTTTGTTGTACGTCCCTAAAATGAATCCAGGCTGCTCCAACACTAAAACACTAGTTCCACCTGCTACATGTTGTAACCTGGAAAAAAAAAAAACACCCAGGAGTGATCCCATGACCCCCCGGCAAGCCTTCGCGCCCCCCCCCCCAGGGGGCCCACCCCACAGTTTGAGAAATACTGGAGTAATGACACTAGAAAGGTCATTTTGAGCGCTGGCCCTTTAAATCCTATTGAGCCACTTCATGCCCCGCCCCCTCCAGGTTGTTGGCTGTGCTGTTTTGTCCCTGTTCAACCAACAACTGAACATTTTAGGTAATCGGCTCGAAGTTTGGACATATTTTCAGTTTTTACTACAAACCGCTGCTGCTGATAACAATTATGTCGTACTCGGAGAAATGTTCATCGGAAGTCTTGACCTTATATGTGCAAATGTCGCGACGTAACTAGTTATAAAACGTAACAAATAAAGAAGGAATTCAAACAGGTTGTAGAAATCCAATCGATTTTTTGCCAAAATTAATATAAAGATAGTTTTGCAACACCTGGAGGGTTCAAATTCAACCTTTATGAACTATTAGGGTCCAAATACGCAAATAAATGAACCAAACACTAATAAAAGTGGGTTTAGCAAAATATGACCCCTTTAATGAAGCCTGAATTCATTCAGACTAAGGCCTTTTTATATAAATACATGAAAAAAACAAACAAACAAACAAAAAAAAACAGAATAGAATCGATCTTTATTGTCACTGTTACAGGAACAATGAAAATCAGTTTAGCAGCTCAGTTCAATTTAGCAGCAAAAGGACTGTAAGAAAATAAAATAAAATACAAATATTGTAGTGTTAAGAAAAGTGAACTGTGCAAGGGCTTCAGAATAAAATACCAATACTCATGTGCTACTAAAGTAATGTAAAGTAATGTAATAATAAGTTCAACAAGTGTGAGAAAAAGCACAAGGTGGTCACTGAATGCAGTGATTTCTATTAACTCACTCGTACATGTTATTTAAGAACAAATCTCTGAGTGTTTCTTTTATGAGGCCCAATGAGTGTCTGAATGAGTGAATATGAAGCAATATAAAGCACTTCAAAGGGCAAAAAGGCTCTAAATAAACACCTTCTTTTCGAACATTTCTCATAATACTACTAATTTATAAAAGAAACAGCCATATGGAGGTTAAATACTGTGTGTTGTGGACTCCTCATAATTAGAATAGACCAGTCTGTGGCTATACGACCCTCGAACATAGAACCTTATAATTATTATTATTATTATTATTATTATTATTATTATTATTATTATTATGTATTGTGAGGTTCCTCAGCCTTAGTGATGCTTCTTGACGAAACATATCAGACAGTTATCAGAGATAGAACATAAATGTGGAGTTAATATGTTTTCTTTTCTTTCCATAATACTACATTTAAGCCTGACCTTTTTTTTTTTCTTTTTCTTTTTAATCCCAGAATCACCTCGGTACAAATACACTATTTTATAGCCTCGTTCACATATATATACCATTAATATTTTTTAATATGGTTACTATTGTGTCTATTCATATTTTATGACCATTTTATTTTCTTCTACTTTTAGTTTTATTCTTGTTTTATTTTTTGAAAATTCTATATTTTATTTTCTTATTTAGCTTTTTAGTTTTTGTAGCCCCATTCTTATTTTCTGACATATTGTTTTTTTTTAATTTTTTTTTTTTATTGTTACTCTGATTGGACTAGCATTCCTAATTTCATTGCACACACAATGACACTAAAGGCTGTTCTATTCTATTCTATTCTATTCTATTCTATTCTATTCTATTCTATACAAATAAAATAAAAAAAAGTCCACCATGAGGCTATAAAGATCCATCTGTGATTGAAGGAATATCCAACACTGAGTACATAGAATACAAAAGTAACTGTTTCTACGTGATTCATAATGAAGCAGTGATGAAGAAAAAAAAAAAAAAAAAGTGAAAAAGCTTAAATACGCATGCGCAAACATAATTTTATTTTCCTCTTTCTAATTAAGATAGACAAAACTTAAGTGAATCAGAAAAAAAAAAGCATTACGGTTTAATTTGATTGATTCTTCACCTTTCTTCCCATGTTTCGTGTGACGTTGTACGACATCAGCATCTGCTTGTATTAACTCCCCGAAGGCTTTTCCTATGTGATATTGTGCGTACAAGCCTTCATTATCCAGATGCTGCAGCAGGTACTCAGCTGCACATCAAGTCCCTGTGATCCTATAAACTCGGAAGCACATGAAACTCCAATCTTCCTAATGAAGTCCTGCTGAGACACGTGTTTAATGTCATCCCCGGTGCAGAATGACGACTCTCTCTCTCTCTCTCTCTCTCTCTGGTGCTTCAAATCAATCGATGATCACGTCATGATCGACAGCTGCACTGCAGTAAAATGTAAAACATGTGACTGACTGAGCATGTCAGGCGTGTTCCTGCATACAGAGGAGCTAAAAGCACAGCGCAGTGGAAAAAAGTCCATGTGTGTGGTCTGTTCACAAACAAGTGTCAAAAAACGAGCGGTTAATGGAATTTTTTTTTTTTTTTTTTTTGCAATCACATTTTTACTTTCATTTTCATTGAACAAATTAAATCAAACAGAGGTATTTCAGGGTATACAATATTACTGGAATGGATTCTCAGAGCAAGAATACCAATAGTGAGCCCAAGACATAAGAACGTGTCATGAGATACCAAAGAACACAGTGATAGTATAAAGATAAAAAAGAAAAAGTAAGGTTAATTCAGTGTTTTTCAACCTTTGGGTCAGGATCCCAAGCGGAGTCGCCTGGAATTATATTATTATATTTATCCAAACAAATATACCTTTAGTTGGACCAGGCATTAAAATGAACAAGAAATTGAGGAAAACATGGGTGGTCTAATAATTTTTTCCACGATTGTATGTGCCAAGTTTGAGGTACATTGAAACAAAATTGATGTTTTTACAGACATGTGAAATCTCCCCCATTATAAGTAAATGGGAGAAGAAAAAAGATTTTGAAAATTAAAAAATTTGAACTTTGACCTACTTCTCCCAAAATGTAATCAGATCTATTCTGGGTCGCTGGCAATCTATAAACCCAGTGTGGTATGTATTCAATCAATAGTTCTGCTGCTAGATCAGTGTTTTTCAACCTTGGGGTCGGGAGTGGGGTCGTCTGGAATTCAAATGGGGTCACCTGAAGTTTCTAGTAATTGATAAAAATAAAAATAAAAATTTACTAATAAAAATATACGTTTTCCATGAGGTAAATTTTTATGTGCAAGTTACAGTCAGCGCGATTTGAGGGTCAATGGAAAAGCAAGCTTATGTCATGTAAGCAGAGTAACGTATATGCATGTATTATATATATTTGAGTAGGTATTTATAAATTATAGGGCAGTAACTTTCAGCAGAATCTCACACTAGATTTGGCAGAGGTGGACAAAAAGTGTGCAGCACATTATGTTTTTTAAGGCAACCACTCTTCTCAGTTTTTTTCAGTATACTCAACTTATCTGGGCTTAGAGCAGTGTTTTTCAACCTTGGGGTCGAGACCCCACGTGGGGTTGCCTGGAATTCAAATGGGGTCACCTGAAATTTCTAGTAATTGAAAAAAAAATAAAAATAAAAACGTACTGATAAAAAATATATGGTGAGTTGAGAGACAAACAATCCATAAAAGACATGACAAACTCTGAAGCTGAAACTGAAGCACTGTGGTTCTGTTTATCTGTCAAATGTTCATTGTGGTCAGTTTCAGATGCTGCAGCTCTTTCATAATTCATAGTTTGAGTTCTTGTTTGTTCAGTATTAATTGTCAGCCTTGTAAATCACAGCTGGACTGACTGTACATATCCTGACCAAGGAAAATCAAATTCTCACTTTGTGCAGTAATGTACACCTGGATTTACTGCCTCTGTCCAGAATAATATACATTATATAGCCTAAATGGGGTCTAAAATTAACGTTTATTTGCAACATAGTATAGCAAACTATTACATGATCAAAAACAAATTAATTTTAGCAAAAAAAAAAAAAAAAATCTCCATTTTTGAATGTCTGGGGTCGCCAGAAATTTGTGATGTTAAAATGGGGTCACAAGCCCAAAAAGTTTGGGAACCACTGGATTAGACCATCAGATTTGAAGAATTTGTGAATAAAAGTCAGATATTGATACATGTTTATCTGATATATTAAGTGCAAACTAGACAAGTAAAAGTAGTGTAGATGCAGGTATTTAACCCATGAAGACCCAAACATCCACCAGTGACCAAAATCATTCCTAAATATAAAATGTTTAATACCTGTTGATCCACTTATTCCATTAATACATGTAAATAATTGGTGTAAAATACAGTTTGTCATCTTTTCATGGCCATCAGATATGACCTATTTGGACGTTACCGTGGAAACACCGTCATCTTCTACACCATTGACTCACCAGTAAAACCCATGGAGTTTGATAAATTACAGTGGGTAGACACACTTATTTTATGTTCAGTCAACAATATATTTGCAGAAAAAAAGAATCTTTTTCTTTAGTTTATTGTTTTAGATATAATAACCCTCAACTGTAATCTGAATTTTAATGAACATCAGTACATTAAATATAAGAAAATACCTTATGTTCACATAGAAATGCAAAATATAGAGCGTAATATATGAGTAAATGGTGATAAATCACTTAAGAGAGGGTAAAAATACAGAAAAATTCCTATGAAAAGTCACGCTGGGTCTTTATGGGTTAAATAAGCAAACATTCGTACCTATAGGGAGCATCACAACTACTTATTTTTGCTAAAACAGACAACATTCTGCCTCTTCATCAGCCCACAGCGCTAATATTACATCTCTGCAAGTAAAATATATCCAAGTGGAGTCGTATTCCTCTGTTTGTTTTGTAATGTAATGGTTTGCTTTCTGTTTGACTGCCCTTAATAGATGTTGACACAGTCTATGCATGAGTCAAGGCTAAAAACTTCACGGGATTGATTTAGTCGGAACAAAAAGACTGACTTCTCACAGATTGGAATGAGTTTTATGGCCACTTCACACCAAATGATCCAGATGATGAGAGATGCGCAACTTCATTGAAAACTTGTGATATTATTCTGAAATTTGTCTGAAGGACACACATTGTGAATCTTGAAGTAAAGCTCTTGGCGTTAATGTTTTCATGTTTCTCACTATTACCTCCATTCAATCTCCTGGAGCCTATCATGTAATGTCAGTTGGACTCTTGTATTGGTTTAATATGATACATCACGCAATACACCATATTGTACTACACCACTCAATTAAAAAACCCAGTGGTAATTTGTGGCAGTACCCAAATGAATTTTTCTCTTTATTAAACTTTTCTTAAGTGAGTTATCATCATTTAGTATAATATCATCCTCGGTATTTGACATTTTTCACTGTAAATCATATTTTCCTGTATTTTATTGTGTATATTTAATTAAGATGTTCATGAAAACCCACAGAAAATTCAGAAGTTGTTATTGTCGTATCTGAGATGACTTTAATTTAATCCTTTCATGGACAGTGGTCGCTACGGTGGACAGTTATTCTACAGCTGTTCTCTTGTATATTCGTGGGTTTTGTTGTTTTAGTTGCATATCAGCCAACACAATACAATTTACCTTGTAATCACTTTGCTTTGTGTGTTTGTTTGTTTGTTAGCAAGACAACTCAAAAAGTTATTGACAGATTTGAATGAAAATTTCAGGAAATGTTGATACTGGCACAAGGAACAAATTATTAAACTTTGGTGGTGACTGGGGTGTGTGTGTGTGTGTGTGTCACTGATCTGCCTTAGTGGAGGGCTTCTTTCTAGTTGATACATGAGTTTTGAAGCCCTCTACATGATCAGTGTGATATTTTTTTCTTGAAAACCTGATGTATACAATTAGATACACTGAACAAAAATATAAACGCACCACTTTTGTATTTGCTCCCATTTTTCATGAGCTGAACTCAAAGATCTAAAACTTTTTCTGTGTACACACAAGGTTTATTTCTCTCAAATATTGTTCACAAATCTGTCTAAATTTGTGTTAGTGAACACTTCTTCTTTGCTGAGATAATCCATCCACCTCACAGGTGTGGCATATCAAGATGCTGATTAAACAGCATGATTTTTGCACAGGTGTGCCTTAGGCTGGCCACAATAAAAGGCCACTCTAAAATGTGCAGTTTTATCACACAGCACAATACCACAGATGTCACAAGTTTTGAGGGAATATGCAATTGGCATGCTGACTTCAGGAATCTCCACCAGAGCTTTTGCCTGTGAATTGAATGTTCATTTCTCTGACCATAAGCCATCTCCAAAGCTGTTTCAGAGAATTCATGAAGAAGACTGTGTGAGGAAAATGGTGGTCACACCAAATACTGACTGGTTTTCTGACCCCCCTGGACCACCCAATACAGTAAAAGTGCACATTTTAGAGTGGCCTTTTATTGTGGCCAGCCTAAGTCACACCTGTGCAATAATCCTGCTGTCTAATCAGCATCTTGATATGCCACACCTGTGAGGTGGATGGATTATCTCAGCAAAGGACAAAGGAGAAGTGCTCACTAACACATATTTAGACAAATTTATGAACAATATTTGAGAGAAATAGGCCTTTTGTGTTCGTAGAAAAAGTTTTAGATCTTTGAGTTCAGCTCATGAAAAATGGGAGCAAAAACAAAAGTGGTGCGTTTATATTTTTGTTCAGTGTACATACAATACACAGATAATCCACCAGGGGGGAGGAATTCATTCACCAGAGGCCTTTCCAGTGCCACTGCAAGACTGTCAGGAGGCAGAACTTTTTGAAATTGAAAAATCTGAAATTTTGAAAATATTTATTTATATTACGTTTTTGTTTGGTCAAAAATAATAATATTTGAGTATAGAGACCTTATGTATCAAATATGATACAAAATTGAAACTCATACATGGAACTTGATATTTGAACAAAAATTTTTTGGGTTGTTCAGAAGGGCCAATAAAGGCTCCGGTTTCAAAGAACTGGAATTTTCTGTCAGTGATTTAATGGTTGAGGCTTTACAGGGTTAAGCGGCTCAACCTGGATGTTCTTTCTCTCGGGTCTCCTCTCTGGTCTGGTCCATCCGGTCCTGCTCCTCCCGAATGGCTTTCTTTCGTTGTCATGTTGTATTTAGTTGTTGTTAGTTTTGAGTTAATAAATCACTGTTTGCCTTTTAGCGCCTCATTCGTTTCCCTTTTTGCCACAGCCTAAGAGTTGAGTTGTGATAATGCCTATTACTGTACTGGTCTGGTCCACTTAAGCTCATATTTGGCTGAATGTGGCCCCT